>NC_141035.1:29927500-30170000 GCF_052040795.2 Danio rerio
TTGGTTGATTAGAAATTTGGATTAACGAGCACTTGGACTGGTGTACCTAATAAAACGGCCGGTGAGTGTATTTTGGTGCTTCTAAACAAAACAGTTTTATTAAACATTTACATTTATTAAAATAAGAGTTTGGTAATAATAATACATTTAAGTTCAAATAAGGTATTGCGAAAAAACTACAAAATTACACTATATTTAATATTTGTTATCTTAATTTATGAATATGTGTATGGATGCAGATGGAAGGGTATCCGCTGCATAAAACATATGGTGGATAAGTTGGCGGTTCATTCCGCTGTGACGACCCCTGATTAATAAAGGGACTTTAAAGCCGAAAAGAAAATGAATAAATGTTAATTTATGTTAATTTTCCTTATTAAAATTATTATTTTTTCAAAATCCCTTACATATTCATTTGGGTGTACTATTTTTTAGACCAGCTATCCTAAGTTATTTTGTTAAATTAACTCTCACTTTGCCTTTGGTGCTGACTACACTGTCATTAATGCTGATTTTCACACTATACCTTCAGGTCTTCCAATGCTAATCGATTGAGTTAACTTAATTGGTCACACTTTACAATAAGGTTTATTAGTTAATGTTACTTAATGCATTTACTAACATGAACAAACAATGAACAATACATTTACTACAGTGTTTGTTCATGTTAGTTAACATTAGTTAATGAAAATACTGTGAGTTTGTTAATCAGTGCATTAACTAATGTTAACAAGCATGAGTTTGGATGTTAATAATGCATTAGTAAATGTTTAATTATGATGAATAAATGCTGTGTTATGTGTTGTTCATGATTAGTTCATGTTAGTAAATGCATTAACTAATGAACCTTATTTCCTTTTGGCTTAATCCCTTTATTATTCAGGGGTTGCCACAGCAGAATGAACTGCCAACTTATCCAGCACACTGTGTTTTACGCAGCGGATCCCTTTCACTCTTGCAATCACACTCATACACTATGCCCAATTTAGCTTATTCAATTCACCCGTACTTAGCTTATTCAATTCACCCGTACATGCGTTTGGACTGGGGGAAACCACAGCACCCGAAGGAACCCCATGCAAACATGTGGAGGACATGCAAACTTCACACAGAAATATCAGCTGACCTAGCCCGGGCTCGCATCAGCGACGTTCTTGCTGTGAGGCCCCCAAATTAATTTAATGTGCTGCAAAAAGGTTTTTTTGTGTGTGTGTAAGCTAATATATCTAAACTGTTTTATTATTCTAAATAAGAAAAAAAAATTAATTTAAAAATAAGGGCTATGTGGGGTGTACCTATGCTAAGCGCTGTATGTATGTTGTTTATTCATAATAAATTATTGCACTTTTCAGCAAGAATGCTGTAAGTTAAAGATTTTGCAGTATAGAGTTAAAGTATAGTTATTATGGATTTGTTTTTTAATAAAATTAAGCAGAATATTTGGATTTTTATTTTAGGTGGATTGCATTAATATCTATTGATACTGTCAGTACAAAAAAACTACTGATATCTAATATTAAATACTCATTGAAATATCCTCCAGAGCCCTAAACACATTAATAAGGACTTTTTCATTTCACATATTTAAAAATGTATTTTTTCAGTGTAATAAGTTGTAATATGTATCTTTGTCTGTCTGTATTTATTTATTTATTGCCTGATCAGTTGTTGTTTTTTTATTTTTATCAAGTGCAATTCGGAATAAGAATGTTAGTTACACTGATTAGTAATGCAATGCTATTTCACCTGTATTTTCGCATAATTTACATTAAAACATTAAAGCTGACAATTTTATGACTTATTCTATATAACTAAAATCACTGCTATAAATGTAATTTGATGCGGCCACTAAACTGGGAAATAATATATATGTTGTTCAGTTATTCATAAAAAATTATTGCACTTTTCAGCAAGAATGCTGTAAGTTGATCAAATGTAAAAAATTAGCTCATATATTAATCTAATTTTTTTTGTAATGTGTACATATTTCTTTTTTTTCTGTGTACATATATCAGTTTATTTCCATTGTAACAAATAATCAAGTGTGATTTATGTTCCGGAAAAATGGTATTATATTTAACAATATATACATTCATGAGATTGGATGACTTTAAAAAGTATATATCATCTTTTATAGTTTATTGTTGAAATCAATTTTTCAGTGGAGAAAAGGAATGGAGATTTATTTTCGAAACCCAGCTGTTGCACTCCATAATTCTGTACCCATGTGGGGCATTTCTCAAATCCACAAGAGCATAGTGAATGTTGCATTACTGTGGCCCAGAAGTGAACAACCGTCTCACCTGCTGTAAAAACCATGGCTTCCCCCTTTTCCCTCTATCAATATTTTAATAAAGTGTCATTTGCCACAATTATTGAGCCGATTAGCCTGTTAGAAGCCCATCCATCAGAGAACAACAAAAAACAAGCGAGGTCACGGTCTGCAGTTGTAAATGTCAGGTCACGGTGTGGGCAAATCAGGCGTTGTCTGAAAACACCCTGTGTGTGTGTTGTATCACGGGGGGCTGCCTCCTACTTCGAATTTCATTATGGCTCTAAAAGAGGGGCTTAAACTACTGCCGTTAAGTGTTTGTTTTCTGTTTTCAATCGCATGGTTTGCGAGTCTTTGCGGGGGTGAGTTTAAGCAGCCTTTGTGCAATGTGACAAAAAGAATACTTGGTGAACTGGGCTGGCTTTGTCCCTGTGCGCCATTGCAAAATATGATTTGAAACGAGAACCCCGGGCCTAACCTTTCAATAGGGAGTTTTTATTTTCTGCCAGCATTCTAATCAGTGCCGAGCCCTTGAGTCAAAGCATTAACATAAAGACACACTGTTCACCCGGAGTCGCTTCTGTCCTGTAGGCGCAGGGAAGGAATTTAGGGATCTGTCATCTGCCAGACATTAGACTCCCCACATTTTTTTTATGATTGACCTTTTTGTGCGCATGACTTACCTCTGTGGCATATTGCTCATTCTACTTTGGCAATCAGATTTGAACACTGAATATCCATCCCTTTACTGGCAGCAATTTAGACGCAGTTTTTTTTTCTCCCCCTCTGAAATGAACCTACTAGTGGTCAACCAATATATAGTCCAGGTTTGTAATTCGACTAATATTTGACATTAAGATTTCCTATTGACCATTTCCAGGGTCCTGTATAATCAGTTTTACTTGGTATTTATTTGAGCTAAATGTGGTTCCCAGTGTTCAGTGACCACAGTGTATATTTTTTTGGGAAAGTGTGTTCATGGTTATAAAAATACAAGAGGTGGTTTGCTGGATGGAACCAAGATGTTGCAGACTATTTCTAATAAAATAAAGTTTTCAACTTTGCAAAAGTAACTTTTTACAGTATGAGTTTACAGTATGTTTCGAAATTTTGAGTCTTAATTTTGTTTTATTTTATTATTTATTTTATTTTAGTTATTTTTTTTATTTACTTTTATTACTATTTTAAATTTTATAAAATTTTATTGTTTTTATTTATTTATTTTTATTTAATTTATTTTATTTTAGTTTTTTTTATTTTATGTAGTTTTATAAAATTTATTTTAATTAAATTTATTTTATTATTTATTTAATTTTATTTATTTATTTTTATGTTAGTTATTATTATTTAATTGTATTTTTTTTTATATAATTGTATTTATGTAATTGTATTTATTTTTAATTAAATTATTTTTTTCAGATTTTTTTTTCATTTTATTTATTTTATTTTATTTATACTGTCATTACAAAAATATGACTAATAAATAACTACTAATGCTAATTTAATGTAAATGTATTTTTATGTAGCCCACAAAATGGGATTTATATAATTCCCATGGTTATCCTGTATATACAATTTACTGTTGACAATTAATTTAAATAAATTAAATTAATTAAATTTAATTAAATAAATAAACTACATTTAAATTCCAATCATATTTCATAATATTATCATTTTACTATATGTCTACAGAAGTAAATGCAACCTTGCTTGGTGTATATATTTACAAATAAATAATATATGTAGGTAGATACATTTTACAAACTATATTTATGGCTCTCATATCAGCTATATGTTACACCATAGTACTGCAGTTGTCTAAAAGTAAAACTGGCCGACAGGAAGGAACTGCTTCCTCTCCCAGACAACAGCAACACGAGTATGTCCTTGTCCGTATCCTTATTTAACATGAAAACTTAATGGAGTGGGCCGAGAAGCCTGCTGATGAGTTCACCAGATCTGTGCGCACGTAGTGCATACAGAGAGGAGGTCTCATCTTCCTGGCCAAAGATATGGAGATTGAACAGGACAAGTCATTAAGTTTTCACCAGCCTGCTCGCCCAGGGCTCCCTAACCTCCCTATGCACTACAGAAAAAGAGTAACATTCAGGGTATCACAGCCTAGAGCTTCAGGCAGTTAACCACACTTCCTACTGCCTTCCTTTCTCAATTTTTTTCTGGAGCAATAGCTGTTTATAGGTTGTGTCAAGTGGGAGCTGCTTTACGGAGAAATGACAGGGTTTGGGGAGCAGCGTTTACCCAAGTATCTTTTTTTGGCAGTAATGAGAAGGAAGTGTTAGGGACTTGAACGTGCCAGCTTTCTTTGTTGACTTTAGCGCAACATTAGCTTCAGACTGTGTATTACAGATCTCACACGAGGAGTAGCGTTTGTGGCCGGACTGGGAGATTTGTTCAAATTAGACCTCTAGAGATCATATAACCTAAGTGGAAACAAATGTTGCCACTATTCCAAGTCGTCGTCGTGGTCCGTAGCGGGGGCAGTGTGAGAGCCAGAGACTCGAGTGGGAGGCCGAGTTATGCCAAGGCCCTGGCTTCATTCAGCAGCCGCCACGTTTAAGATGGTAATGAATGGCCGTCAATGAAACGGGCTCCTGTACTGATGTGCGCAACAAGCTTGCCTTTCTCACGGCTCGGCAGCGGGCAAAGAGAGGCGCCCCTTTGTCACGCCGGCACATGTGCTCAGGCGGCTTTTTGCATCTAGTAAAATACGCTCCATTGTCTTGAATGTCAACTCTGGAGATCTCCAGACCGACAGCATTCTTCCAGGCTTTGTGACTTTGTGGACTCACATTCTGCTCACCCCTCCTTTCTTAGATTAACCATAGCCTTTCTGCAGTCCTTGGGTCATTTTGAGGGAATTTAAGCATCATAATAGTATAACGTACAGTATAAAAAAATGCATATTCATTTTAATATTGTATTTGATTATTTTGTTTTAAATAATCTTTCAGTAGTTTGGGGTCAGTTTTACATTTTTTTCTGTGTATTCAGTTTTAATTATTGATTAATTAAGCAAGGATATGGAAAAGTGGCCAAAATTAATAATCATATAAAAGTCTTTAAAGTGCACTATTGTTTTTAAAAAGGATTTCAGAGCCATTTCATCAATAATAATAATACATTCATTCGTTTATTTTCCTTTTGCCTAGTCCCTTTATTCATCAGGAGTTGCCACAGTGGAATGATCTGCCAACTTTTCCAGCATATGTTTTCCCTTCTAGCTGCAACCCAGTTCTGGGAAACACCCATACACTCTCATGCACACACATACACAACGGCCAATTTAGTTCATTCAACTCACTCGGAGGAAACCCACCCAACACGGGGAGAACATGCATCTTCCACACAGAAATAGGACTTGAACCAGCAACCTTCTTGGTGTGAAGCGACAGTGCTGACCACTGAGCCATTGTATCGCCATAATAATTCATTATTAAATCAAAAATAAAAATGATTTCTGAAGTATTATTTGATATTGAAGACTCATGAGATACCTAATAGTAATATTTAGCATTGCAGAAAATATATTCATATTCAAATGATGATGATATTTTATATTACTGCTGTTATAACATACTCTTTTAATATAGAGGGTTAAAATATGCATAATATACACTGTAAATATTTTAATAAAAAGTAGTTGGAGGTTCAAAATATATATTAGTTGAATATTTTGCTTAAAACAGGACTATCAAATCTACAAAACAAAAATAATAAGTCAAATTTGGGCCAACTAAAAAGTAATATTTTGAAGAGTAAAACTGAGTGAAGATAAAAAAACATTCCACATTAGCAAATTAACATAAGATGATGCCAAAAGTAATCAAAAATAGCCAAATGAGTATGCACGCTAGTTGAGTAATACTTGATGTAATATTGATGTTTTGCAGCATGACTTGATTTTCAAATGATGTAAATATTATAAGTGTGTTTTTCTTCAAGGCTACAATATTACTATGAATGTGGCTGACATGCAGCAGAGCAAGAGCTGGCAGTGAAAAACATTTATTTATAGGTACAGTATCTGAAAGCCACATAGCCTGCTGACTTCTCTAATGTGTGCTGTTGGCAAATGAAAACTGTACTTTAGGAACACATATAGCTATTTGTAGCACTTAGCAAGCATCCGATAGAAAACCATTAAAGCATTTCTTTTCGCTTTGCAATGCACAACCTTGTTTTTGTCAGACAATAAAATAGTTTAAACAGCGGTGAGCAGGTGTGGTGTAAAAAAAAAAAGTATGTCCCGTTTACCCGAAGACCCTCCCCTTCCTACTCCACCACACTGATTCTGGTCCAGCTTAATAATGCATAATGTCAGTTAGCGTTTATGTACACATACCTGGCCTAACATTTTATTTATTTATTTATTTTATTTTTTTTGGATTTAAGCAAATATGATCACATTTGGGTTAAAAGACTTAGAACCAAGTATTTGCTTGATTAAATCTAAACTGTAACTAATGGAAACCTTTAAGTAATATACATTTCTATATTTTGATTTATTTATTAATGCTTTTAAATTGTGTCATGTGAATGAGATCTTGAAAAGTTTGAAAATAGTGACTTTTATTGACATTTTTAATACCTAAAAGTAATATATATTGACAAGATTGGTGTTGTAAATTGTTGTTCGAGACCTGGTAATAAACTGCCAGAATTTTATTTTATTTTATTTTATTTCATTTCATTTTATTTTATTTTATTTTATTTTATTTTATTTTATTTTATTTTATTTTTATTTTGTTTTTATTTTATTTATTTTATTTTATTAAATTGTTTTGTATTTTATTTTTTATTTTATATTTAATTTAGTTACATTTAATTTTATTTTATTTCATTACACAACATATCGTTTCAAACTACAAAAATATTAATAAAAGTCTCTTCGTTAAACTGCTAAATTGAATTTTTAACATCAGAAGTCGACAAAGTTCCGAGGTCTCATAATTCATAATATAAACTTGTTAAAATAAACCTGTAAATTAACTAATAATTTTTTTTGTGTGTGCTATGATGTTAATAGTTACCATTGTTTACTGCACATTTTTTGTACAGCTGTAATGCTAATTGAATCCTGAGTTGTTTTCTATGGCCAGGAGTGAGTGTTAATGCGATCTGGCCATATGGTTGTTCTGAATTGACGACAGATATTCGACTCTGTGTTGTAGTGATGGGAAGCAGTGGGCCGTATGCCACGGTGATACTGAAACAATAGGGAGACACAAGCGCATGAGGTCAACCGTGTGCACAGTCCCTGCCTGGAGGCAGGAAGGATATTCACACACAAAAAAAAAAAGACAGAAAAGAAATAGCCAAAGGAAAGAGAAAAAATAGAAGCGATGCTAAATGGATAGCGGTCGAGGAAGACATCTTCCCTTTCTCCACCATTGTGTAGCGAATACGGCCACAGTCTTTCCAAGAGGTCACCGTGCACTTTTGAACTTTCACTCTATATGGACATTAGCCCTGTGTTTCCCCAGGAGAAAATCCATGCCGTTTCCCATGAAGCGAACACATGGGGCGGACGAGTCAATTAGATCATATTTGAACAAATCTCTCAAACCAATGAACCTTCTCGGCTCTTTTTCGTCAGGCTCCAGCTTTTTTGTGTTATTAGATCTATGATATTAGAGTGGCATATTGAATATTTTATCGACTGTCTGCATGCCTTGCGATGACCTGCCCGACATGCTAACTTCTCCTCTCAAAAGAGACTCTGTGTCACTCTGGATCAGCCAGCCAGGCATGATGCTCCCCGCACATTTCCTGTGAATAAACTCCTGCACGGCGGGGAGGAACACACACACATACACACTCGTACTGTACACACCAGCCTCTCTCCCCTGATAGTCCCTCCTTCCTCCTGAGAACAGCCTTATAAAAACCATAGAGGGGCTCAGTGAGTTGAAGCCTTCTTAAACCTCCCTTTATCACACGGAGCAGCTCTTCTTATTGAACACTATGTCCAGTTCACAGCACAGATCCTTATGCCCAAATACAGTCATCCACCTCTGAGGCAGGACGGATGCTTCTTGCTCGTCTTCATCTGAAATTAATGTGTCCTTTTTAAACTGCTTAAACTGAGAGTTGCATTACATCCACTTGATGGAAACACTGATAATATTCCTAAGTATGTATACAGATGTACTACTAAATGATTGAGGACATCTTGTTGAGATCAGGCAGGCCCGTTGCCAGCCTATTGAAATGGGTGGTTCTTTTTTTCTCAAAAATTTGAGCTTTTTGCAGTTATTTTCCTCAATTTCTATTAAATTCATGGAGGCGCAGTGGGTAGCACGATCGCCTCACAGCAAGACGATTTTTTGTAAATTGAAAATTTGTTTTAAAGCCTTCTTCTATTGGTTATTTTGACAACTTATGATGGCATGCTGTCAAAAATGGAACAAATGAGCTCACATAGAGGCCAAATTCTGTACTTTTTCAGTGGGCAGTGGGGGTGGTCTTTCAAACTCACAAAACACACAAAAAAGGATATTGATATCAACATACTGTAGATACCAGTAAAAGTCATGTTTAAGGGTTAGTTCACCGAAAATTGAAAATTGTGTCATTTACTCACTCTTGATATCTTCCAAAACAGACGTTCTACTTTTCTTTTTTTCTACCAAACACAAAAGAAAATAAATTGGTGAAAGCTGGAAACTGGTAACCATTGACTTCCATATTTGTTTTTCCCTCCATGAATGCCAGTGGTTACAGTTTTACATCATTCTTCAAAATATCTTCTTTTGTGTTCTGCAGAACCAAAAAAAAAATCTAACTAGTTTGAAACAAGTCAAGGGTGAATAAATAATGACACAATTGAAATTTTTTTGGGCGAACTATCACTTTAAGCAGCAAATTGGCAAATTAATGTGCACTCACACTATGCTATCCAAAACGTGCCCAGGCATGTTTCCCAATTTGTTTAACAAGTGTGAGTGCTCCAAATCAGACCCAGGCACGGTTCAGTTGGCCGACTCTAGCCTAGTTGGAAAAGGTGGGCAAAAGCGCAGTTCGGTTGGTGCGGTACGCTTGTAGTGCGAGTGCAAAGTGCGCCTGAGCCTAAAACTGAGAAGGCGACATCACTTTTAAGGGACTGTTTCATTAGGATTTAATAATCATTTTTACTTTTCAAAACTCTCATAGTTTTTTAAAGACACAAACTCCTCGCTGACAATGATTTTTATAGTAAATTATGAGCGTCAAAAGGTGTGGTTCTGTTCGGCAAGATATTTGACTGTCACTGCATCCTAAACGACTGAAATGATATGACTAAAGCAATCTCCACTGTGCTGATCTGTTAAACTGAACAGTCGCATCATCGATGACGTTCTGATTGATTTCTGATCGATAAAGACCAAAGTAATAAAAAAAATATTAGTTATATAAAGGATTAAATGAAAGTATCTCAGATATATAATATAAAAATGTATTCATTCATTCATTTTCTTTTCAGCTTAGTCCCTTTATTAATCTGGGGTTGCCACAGCGGAATGAACCACCAACTTATCCAGCATATGTTTTTACGCAACGCATGCCCTTCAAGCTGCAACCAATCTCTGGGAAACATCCATACACACTCATACACTATGGACAGTTTAGCCTACCCAATTAACCTGTACCGCATGTCTTTAGACTGTGGGGGAAACCAGAGCACCCAAAGGAAACCCACGCGAACCACCGACCTTTTTGCTGTGAGGCGACAGCACTACCTACTGCGCCACTGCATCGCCCCAATATAACAATTATTAGGATATACTGTATATATTTAAGCCACAAAAAATTAAAGAACCCTAGTGTATAGTGTAAAAGTCATATATCAATCAGTTCCCCCGACATATCGACCACATAGTTCCTTACCAATAACAGCATGACAATTCCACACTTAACAGCCCAGACAGAGCAGAGCCCAGAATGTCAGTCTCCATCCTCCATTCACAGTGCTCGTTTTACAGGAGTTGTTTCCCTAGCCCTGTTTGACTTGTTTGTTTGTTTTGTGTGATGTCTTCCAGAAAAGCCGACCATGAGCCGCCAATAACATATCTTTAAAGTTCATATGGTTTCGCCACACACTTCTTCTGCATCTCTGGCTCGTCTGAATTATGTCAAAGTGTCCCCATCTGTCCTCGGAGCTGTGGAGAGACACTCAGTCACCCGGCACCCTGCTCAATGCATGTCTTTGTGTCGAAGCTTTTATGGGCTTTGGCTCGAGTTCATAACGTCATTGAGGGACTCTGAGTACAAAACATTGGTTACGATGCTGACTAAAGCTCATGTCATATCTGCAGTGGTGTTTAAACACAGTGGTGTTTGTGGTCTTTGTGTGGCGTCACATTGTGCTCCTCTGGTCTTATGTGACTGTCCAAGCCTCAAGTGTGAGAAAGATTTGATAGTGTACTAAATGTCATGTACAGAAGGTAATGCACTTGCTTTTGACTTAGAAGAGCTGCTGCCTGAGGGTGTTCCACTTTTGAAATCCGTTCTCCGTCATCAAGCCATTCCCATTCACTCTTGCCTGTTTTCAGGACTCAATCTGCGGCTCTGCATGAGGTCTAAATATTCTTTTAAAAAAATTACTTATAAATGCATCATTTGTTTTGAAATGTTTGGCCTGTCTTTCTTTCTTTCTTTCTTTCTTTCTTTCTTTCTTTCTTTCTTTATTTCTTTCTTTCTTTCTTTCTTTCTTTCTTTCTTTCTTTCTTTCTTTTCTTTCTTTCTTTCTTTCTTTCTTTCTTACTTTTGTCCATTTGTCCTTTGTTTCTTTAGTCCTTTTTTCCATCTTTTTTTCTTTCTTTCTTTCTTTCTTTCTTTCTTTCTTTCTTTCTTTCTTTCTTTCTTTCTTTCTTTCTTTCTTTCTTTCTTTCTTTCTTTCTTTCTTTTGTCCATTTGTCCTTTGTTTCTTTAGTCATTTTTTTCCATCTTTCTTTCCTTCTTTCTTTCTTTCTTTCTTTCTTTCTTTCTTTTTTTCTTTCTTTCTTTCTTTCTTTCATCATTTCGTGCTTTATTTCTTCCTTTCTTTTGTCCATTTATCCTTTCTGTCTTCCTTCTAATCTTGGAAAATTAATTAAATCTTTAAACCCAGAGATGTTGTTCTGCTTTGCTCTTTTGATTGTTTTTTCACATACGGAGAAGAGAATGTATTTCTTTATTTTTACTTTCATGTATATATGTTTTCACACTCTTTAAGAGAGTTTTTTTACTCTCAATTCATCCTAGATGTCGGTGACTTTTCTTTCTTCACATCACAGAATATTTTAAGAGGATTTGGGGTTCTTGAAGATTCATAAGTTGTAATAGTTACTGTAATAGATTAATTTATCAAAAACAAACCTTGAACATACTGACATAGGTATTAAATAACATCTTTGGCACAGCGTTTGCAAGAGCTCTGTATGAGCAGACAGAAGTATAGTGTGAGTAATGTTTTTGCATGCAGGACCCCAGATCTGTTTTTACTCTGAGTGCTACCCGAAAGCCTACAGTAGATCTCATATTGATTCCATGCAGATTAAGCATCCAGCCCTTCCAGAGCATAGCAGGAGACACAAGCAAGGCCCATGCATTTAATGTAATAAAAACCACCTCACTTGAACCTGCACATCCACAGAGATCAAAAGTCTTCCAGAAAGTTCATCCACCTCCCTCAGAGATCTCAGCAAAGAGCTCTCAGACATCTCCTTGGGCTCTTCCCTCTTGAGGTGTTTCATCCCTTGTCGCAAAAAGTGTTAAAAACGGGTGGAAGAAGCAAAGTGAAGTTTGCCCAAATGTTTTCTAGAGTTGCATTTATGGTTTGCGAAGCGGCAGATGTAGTGAATAAATAAAAAGCTTCAGAAGGGTTAGACCAAGCGTGCAGAGAGAAGTCACTATTATCCACGTAAATGCTGCAAATGTAATTCAGCCTCAGGTTGAAACTGTAAAAGTGAGACCGACATGTTTTTTCTCCCCTTTTACCTTCATCCTTTTAATACTTCTGGCCATTTTAAAAGGTTTTAAAAGGTTCAGGACTGAAGGTCATATGATGGTGCCGAGGCACAAGCCACCCTCCCCGCTCTCTCGCCTGGAGAAAGCACTATAAAAGTTTGATGCCCAAATTAGGTTGTTACTCATCTTGCACCTTCCTGCTCACAGTATTGACAGCGGCGGTGAGCTGCTGCATCTCAGCGTTTGGACTGGCTTCTCCGCCTCGCGGCCGCTGACAACAGCAGAAGTGTTTTAACAGGGTTTTAATGGCCGGCCACTCCTGCTCCTGGGAGCATTGAAAATAGCTGCTGTGAAAAGAGAGAGAAAAAAAAACGCTCTTTGGTTGATGGGAGCTGACATGGCCTGCTTTTTCAGTCGCCGTGCTCATGTGACTTTGCATCAGAGCTGCTGGGAACATCTAGAGGTCTTTTTTCCCACTTTTCTTTTTTTCATTTTCTTCTGTCAAGATCTGTGGGAGGAAGACATGAGAAGAGTCAATAAACCCCTCCTCCTCTTTAAGCTAAAATCAGGCTTTTATTTAATGGTCGTTTATAGTAATATTATGTAATATACAGTAGTTTCATCTCATTTAATTAATGTTCAGTAGCTTGCTGTTAAAATAATTGCTAAGTTTGATGAAGGCTGCATTTATTTGATCAGCAATACAGAATAAAAACACAAATAACAGTTTTTTTTTATATATTAATATGTTCACTCAGTCTTTTATTAAAATATTTTATGTAAGAATTTATTTGACTGCTAGTTTTACCTGTAAAATTGTGTGTGTGTGTGTGTGTGTGTGAAAATACATTTTTTATACTGTGAAAATAACAATATATACATTAACACACTCTATATTGCTTATACAGTAAGAAACTGTTGAGAAATACAGTATAATACTGTGAAAACAGCAGAAATTGTTTACAGTGTGTTAAAATGTTTTAATAACTAATTTCTATTAACTGATAACACATTGCAATACTGAGACTCTTTACGATATATTGTGCAGCCCTAATTGGGGCCATGGTGTTTTTTTTATTTTTTCATTTTTTTATTTTTTAGGATTTCTCGATTAATTAAAAACAGCAAATAACTGTTGTGAATATTTTTATAACAATTTAAATTATGATTTTAATTCATACTTGCTAATTGAAAAAATCAGAATTTTATTGTTTTCTGTAGTAGTAGCTACTAACTAGTAGTATGATTTTTAGTTTCATATTGTTTGTTATTTATAAATTCTGTTATTTGATTTGTATAGACATTTTCTAACTTCAATTAATGAAACAAATGTCGAGTAGACAGATTAGAGCTGGCGGAGGAAATGGAGGATGTTTTTATGGCTTCTGTCCATTTCCCCCTTTCTGCCCACACGTTCCCTCCTTTTCAGTGTCTTTGTTTGATTGGCTGGTCATTAAAGTGTGTGCTGACAGAGATTGGGCTTTGCCCTTTTGATAGGGGCTGAGTGCCCTGGCCGCCCCTGCCAGCCCCCCACTCCAACTGCCCACTGTGGAAACCTGGCCCCTGCATTGTGCTCCTGAATGGGGGCCCTGTGTTGCGCTGTGGCCCTGCTGGCTATGCTCATTAGCAGAGTTTGGCGACACACAGTCCCCCTGAATGAGTCTGCTTGTTGCCGCACAATAGATAAGCCCTGAATGTAGGCTCAGAGTCTGGCTCCATGCTGACACCTCTTATAAGCCACACTGCTCAGCTCCCGGCCTGCGTCGTACAACTCCGCTGGGCCGTTTAGCGCTGAAAAGAACAGTGATGTTTACCATGTGGGGCCATCACATAAGAAAAAGTTGTTAAGTTGATGTAGCTGGGCATTTCCTATGATGTCATATGGCTGCTTCCTTTTTACCACTCTCTTTGATCTCATACTGCATAAACACTCAAGCATTTGTGGCATAATGTTGATTACCACAGAGGGAAATAAATACTTAAAAATCTAAAGCAGTGAGGCATTCACAATGGGTGCACAGAAGTCGCCAAATATATTACTTGGCATAGAAAAAAGTACATCTTTTCAAATTGGGCGTAGAAAACAAATTCTTTTCATTAACTTTGCGGTAACGCAAGAAAACATGCTTTTCTAATCAATTACAATGGAGAACCAAATAATTATTTTTAAGTGATTCTATTTTAGTCAGTTGTCAATGGATGCTTTATTTTCTTAAATGCATTTTTTGCATAGTAAAATAAACACATCGAAGTAAAAGTTTCTCTTTCTATATTTTTTAGGATTCAAATGTACATGTGCCTCAGAACAACCTTATTTTATTTTAATTTATTTTAATTCATTCATTTATGTATTTTTACATATAAGTCATTGAACTATTAAAACACCCAGCCCACCCACAAAGTTTCATACAGCAGCTTTAAGTGGCATTCTCATGATAAAAATAACATATAATTCATTCATTCATTTTCTTTTCGGCTTAGTCCATTTATTTCTCAGGGGTCGCCACAGCGGAATAAACCGCCAACTTATCCAGCATATGTTTTATGCAGTGGATGCCCTTCCAGCTGCAACCCATCATTGGGAAACACTCTCATTCACACACATACACTATGGACAATTTAGCTTACACTGTAAAAAATAAATCCGTAAAATTTACGGTAAAAAAACGGCAGCTGTGGTTGCCAGTACTTTACCGTTAAAAACACGGTACAAACCGTAAAAATAATTTTTCATTTTTACGGTAAATTACCGTATTCTTATTAATTTATAGAGGTAATATGACTGTATTTTGAATGATCAACATCTACACATCTTTTGTTACACAGTTAGACATGTTAGCACACCCACATTCAGGTGGCGATGAGAAAGTTACATAATGAGCCAATGCTCATCACAATCAACTTCTCCCACAAGCAGAAAAGAGTATCAGCATATAGAAGGTGCTTAGTGTCATCCACACAGCGACAAAACACCAGTGTGGTAACACGCATAAAATTAAAGACATGAAATAAACATTGTTTATCAACATTAGATGTAACATAAATCTCTAATGTACATAATGGGGAAACAACTAAAAAGATCCATATTAATGTCAACCAAATGTGCCATGCAGGGAATTCTGGGAAAGTCAATTTATGGTTATTCACCGTATATATTAAGGAAACATACCGTTAACCAGGTTACGGATTTGTACTGTAGCATTTTTGCAGTTTTTTACCATTGAAATCACGGCCATTTTTTACAGTGTACCCAATTCACCTGTAGCGCATGTCTTTGGACTGGTGGGAGAAACCGGAGCACCCGGAGGAAACTTACAACAAGGAGAACATGCAAACTAAAACACAGAAATGTCAACTGAGCCAGCCGAGGCTTGAACCAGCGACTTCTTATATACTAATAATAATAATAATAATAAAAAACATAATAGGGCTGCACGATTATTTGAAGATGATTTTCATACAAGATGATTCCGTAGTAGTGTTTATTAGTCCCGTTAAAGCAAGTTAAATCCTTTGCCCTGGTAGATTTCCTGATTTTCTTCTCTATGCTGTACTGGGAGTGTCTTCATCAGGGCACCCTTTAGCCTTCGGAGGAGAGTAGTTTGGGATTGAAAGTAGCATTTCCCTGACAAAATGCAGGAGATTCACAGCTTTTGCTGACTCGTGGTTTGATTTACAGCATATGACCACCCTTAGAGCAGAACATTAATGAATACTGTAGTTATAAAGTACATCATCTCGCATAGATTTAGTCAGCTGTGTATTTATCAGATACTTTTATCCAAAGAGCCTTACGAGGTGCTTTCCTTGGTAATCGAACCCTCAACCTTGGTGTTGCTAGTGCCATGCTCTATCATTTGAGATAAAGGAAGGCTTTAAGTGACTCGATTCTTAAAAATAGATTATTTTAGATATAAATTTTTCAGCATATGTTCATGTTTTTGTCTCTGTATGTGTACTTGTTTATGTGGTTTACGAGGACACAATTAGGTCATACCCCTGTATAATTAGGGTATGAACTAATTGTACTTGTATAAAAGTGGTTTACAAGACATGCATTGACATGCTTTTGTAATTTAAAATGTCTAAAAATCATACTTTATATGGTCTTTTGATATTCACCTTTCAACATTTTCTTTGAGGATTGGGTTTACTGGAAGGGAAAGGCCGTATAATAAGCATTTTTACAGTATAAAATGCATTATGCCCATGAAAAGTTCTCGTAAATTATACATACAAGTGTGTATGTGTGTGTGGGTGTAAGAGAACCTCAGGGGAAGATATTCAAATAATAATAAAAATCTAAGGTCATAATTGTAAATAAAAAAAAAAAACTTATACTATAGTATAGTCAGTATAGGAAAATTGAATAAAACCAAATTGTCTGTAGTGTGTGAACGAGTATGGGTATTTCCCAGTACTGGGTTGTAGCTGGAAGGGCATCCGCTGCGTAAAACATATGCTGGAATAGTTGGCAGTTCATTCCACTGTGGCGACCTCTCATAAATAAGGGACTAAGCCGAAGAAAAATAAATGACTGAATATTGTGCCATGAGTGCAATTAACTGAGTTTGACTTGGATCTGGAATATTCCTTCCAAAGCGTTATCCGTATCCCCAACTGGTTCAAATGCGCCGGATAGAACACATCGGATCCATTTTTCCTCTTCTCATCTCCAACATTCATAATCAGCAAAGAAAGCAATCAGCAGGAAAAGTTCATGCCTCCATTTGCTGCTATCATCTGTTTGGGTGGTCAGCTCGAGGTGTACCACGTTTCAGCCGCCGTCTCGTCCCCTCCGAAGTGGCACAGCTGCGAAACTTTGTTTTCACCCCATCGTCTTCCATTATCTGCCTTAATCAAATTCCTGCTTTTGATCACGGTGAAGGGTATATGCGGTCAGGCCAGAGAGAGACCTGGTGAGGGGGAGAATGTGGGACATCAACAGGGGGCTTTCATGTTTCCCATCTCCTCTTAACTGAGCTTCATTGTATGAGTGTGGGTCAGTTTAAAAGCAATTGCACCAAATCGTGTAACCGAAGCCGTTGGCTGAGCGCTGGGCTATGTTGATAAGACCCGAACAGAGAGGAGAATAGGTGATAGCTAGGTCAGATACAGGGACGTGTCTGTCCTCCTGAACACTCGGGGAACTGGATTGAAATGATTGCTAACTGTGAGTGGCGGGTCGAGAGTGAGTGTACGTGCCGTGCCTCATTTATCTGTTTTCATGTGTACATTTTTTGTGTGTGTGTGTGTTCTCATTTCACCATATAAGCTGAACTCATTCCCCCACCAATTAAACTGATTGAGATAATTATGCATTCTTCACTATGCCCTTATGTCCCTAGCGCTGATTGGCTGACCCTTGTGTAGCTGCCTGTCCATGAAGTGAAAGGGTCAAAGCTGAACATTACCAATGCATTCTTATGTGTACCTGACCATTCATTTTTGATATGAGCAACATCATCCAGCTAATTGTTGAATGGCTGTGTCATAGCTGTGTTTATAAAGGAGCCATATTGGCTGCACGGATAGATGTGATCCGATGACCTATGAGTTATTCATGCAAGTACAATGCAATTAAGTATTCAACATGTACATTATATACAAAGTCAATGAAAAATTCACCTCAATCACATCTTCCGCACAAGTTAAAATAGTTCAATTTGAGCGGGAAATGTGGGTGAAAAACATTCCTTGAGTAAACTAGCCGACAGCTAGCTATCTGCAACTGTCACATGTTCACCCACTGAAGCAATGCCTCTGTCCATTATGGCCTCCTAAACATCCCCATATCATAATTGGCTCCCTCACTCTGTCTCCTCTCCACTAATCAGCTGGTGTGTGGTGTGCACTATGGAATGATTATTATTATTATCATTAACTAGAGCAAGTGACGTGGTGCTCTGCTTAAGTGTGAATCCAGAGTTAATCTACTTATTTTTCAGAGTGTTAAATACCACTGTATAAATAATTTAATAAACCAGTACTGAAAAATAATAATAAATAATGCTAAGCCTATCAGAAATAGTGTGAGTATTTATTATTAGTCCTGATACATTGTTTAGAGTCAGACAAAGTGGAATAAATCAGCATAAATGATAACTATGTACATATTAATGAAAATATTTGTACTATATTAGTTCATAATTGTTTCAGAATTTGATCTTTTTATCTTTGTTTCATGAAGTTATTTATTATTAAACTGATTTCGACGGTCTTGAATGCTGTTCAGATAGATTCCTACATTGATTTGTCAATTATTAATTGTTGATTTATGTATATGGCTTTGTGTTCAACTCAAATAAAGTATTCACATTAACATATAGTGAATGCAACTTTCTTTTCCTGTCACTTCATTCTTTCTCTCTTTCTTTATTCAACATCCCTCCACCCCCTTCCCCTTTTGTACCTTGCTCTTGGTCTGCTGGTCAGATGGGCTGGGAGAAAGCCAACAATCCTCCAACCTCTCTCACATGCTTTTCATTCACAATATCACGCGTTGTAATGCCCTGACCCCTTCATTCATGTTTTACAAGCTGTTCATTAACTCTCCGAGCCCTGCTACTCAAATTTATGAGGCTGTAGCAAGTTTGTACATGTTTTCAGTAAATTAAGCAATTGACATTTAAGGGCCCATCAATGGGCTACTAGACATCCAAGATAGACGTTTGTGTGTGTTATATACCGATCAAATTGATTTGTTTTAATACTGATTATAATTGTTTTTGCAAGCCCACCTTTTTCTCTCACCAAGGCTGCATTTGTTTTGATCAAAAATATAGTAAAAAATATTATATTAATTTTATTATTGAATATGATCATTACTTTGTTTTTCATCATTCTTCAGAAATTACTCTGAGCTGATTTGTTTTTATGTTATGATATACTATTATTTGTGTATATACAGTATATAGGATAAATGTATGTAATATTCATTCATTCATTCAGTCATTTTCTTTTCGGCTTAGTCTCTTTTTTAATCTGGGGTCTCCACAACCTATCCAGCATATGTTTTACGCAGCGGATGCCCTTCCAGCTGCAACCCATAACTGGGAAACATTCGCACACATACACTACAGACAATTTAGCTTACCCAATTCACCTATACCACATGTTTCTGGACTTGTGGGGGACACCTGAGCACCCGGAGGAAACCCACAAGAACACGGGGAGAACATGCAAACTCCACACAGAAATGCCAGCTCACCCAGCCGGGGCTCGAATCAGTGTCTTTCTTGCTGTGAGGCGAATGTGCTACCCACTGCACCACCGTAACCCACTCTATGTAATATATGTAAAAATATATAATATTAATGCCCTTTTTTATATTATATATTATTCATATGTATTATTTTTATACTTAATCATTAATAATTATTCTTTGATGAAAGAAAGCTTAAAATAACAGTTAAAAATCTTTTAACCTTGAAATTATATATATATATATATATATATATATATATATATATATATATATATATATATATATATATATATATATATATTATAGAACGTTATGAGTGTCTTTCACTCTAATTAATCAAATAATGTGTGCTTGATGAATAAAAGTGACAAAATTGTACATTTTTAATTGTATTTTTATTTATTTTTTATACTATATGATAGTTTCCACAACAAAGAGACCATCAGTTTTCAACATGGATAATCTGCAGCAAATTATCATATTAGAGTGATTTCTAAATGATCGCGTGGCACTAAAGACTGGAGTAATGATGCTGAAAATTCAGCTTTTAATCACATAAAAAAATTTCATTTTAAATTACATCCAATAAGAGGACGGTTATTTTAAATTGCCTAAACATTTTACAATTTATGAATGTATTTTTCATCAAAGAAAAATTGTAAATGAAGGCTATAAAAAGAAAACACAACAAAAAATAATATTAACTCACCGATCCCAAACTAGTATAAAGCTACACTTGCACATACAATATCAAATATGAATCCATACTCTCGAACACACAGCCTAGACTGACACATCCAGAAACAAAGCAACACACTTTCAGCTCGGTCAGATCAACACAGTGTAATCATGTCATTTAATGGCATTACTGCATTAGCTAAGTATGGCTAATGGCCACAGCTGTTTTACAACATCTTGTGATGCTCTTATGATATCCAGGCTGATAATTGCCGTTCGCTCATCAAGAGCCCCTTTCATTTACAGCAGGCCATGTTTTAATGTTGTGTGTGTGAGTGTAGAGCCGCATGGAGTCGTGCACCTCCTCGCGGAGACGCAGATGCACACATGCACATTAGACAGGTGCTGTTGTCCTCGGGCAGCGAGCAAACACCTGAGAACTTAGATCTATAACAGGCCCTCCTGTGCGGCTCGGCAAGGTGTCGCTGGCTTTCTCTGCAGCCCGTCAAAAGCGCTTCGGGATGAATCACACTTTATGTGTGTATTTGTGTGTGTGTGCCATAGCAGATTTTCTCTCATGTCCTTCACATCTAATATGACAGCATCCACACATTGGTGCTCTGCCACAGTAAAACCTGTAATTGAAAATCGGGATTTCTTTTTATGACTGTGTTTTCGGTAGCATGTTAAAATAAAATAAAAAATAGACAGACAGACAGACGGACGGACGGACGGACGGACGGACGGACGGACGGACGGACGGACGGACGGACGGACGGACGGACGGACGGACGGACGGACGGACGGACGGACGGACGGACGGACGGACGGACGGACGGACGGACGGACGGATGGATGGAAAACAGAACTAGAAAAACAGTCAATATTTCAAAAGTAATATTGCTTTTATGAAAGTAAATAAGTAATATTCAAATAAGTAATTTGTCATTTTATTGCAAAAAAAACATGTTTTGAATCTTTTGTTAAAATTACGATTTTCTAATTAATTATATGATATTAAAAGATAATAATTTAAACAAATTTAAAACTTTGAAAATAAAGTCAATGTGTCAAAATAGTGAGTAAAGTGATTGTAATATTTTGAGAATGAAGGCTTATTTATTCTCAAAATTACTCTGTTTTTGTATATTTTTTTAATCGTCTAAATGAATAAAGTTCAACTAGTTTAAACTATAAATTTTATGCTTTTTGGAGTAAATAAGTATTTTATTTTATAGAAAAAAGCTAGTTTATTGCTATGATGGGATAAGTTTGTAGTTTAAAATAAATTCGACTTTATTCAATCAACTTGAAGATTTAAGTCATTTTATTATTAAAGTAATGATTTGTGAATAAAGTCAAAAACTGACAATAAAGTCAATGCTTTTCTTAAGATGTTACTAGTGTGATCTTATAATTGACTCTTTATTCACATACTTTTGACTATTTTTGCCATTTGAAGCTTTTTTTTGACCATTCTCAAATTATTACTATTTTGATCTCATAATACTGTTATATTTATCTGTATAATATTATGACTTGGACCTTGTTATTTAATATTTTCCTAATTTTCAGAAATGTTACTCAGCTATTTTAATATCATAATTAACCTATTTATTTAAATTACTATATGTCCCACTACTATGTGTCACATTTAGCTTGTGCAAGAACAGAGCCACTGATATCATAACTTTTCAGCATTTTTAAAAGCAATTTCTAATTAGCCTCATGTTGTTGTTGTTGTTGTTGTTGTCAGTATTTCTGTCACAAGTCTAACGAATCGCTCTCGCCATGTGGCCATTGTCATCCTCAACAGCCGAAACTCTCTCCTCCATCCTGTGTTTTGCTTTCATCCACGTCAGGTCATTGTAAAAAAAAAAATAATAAAAAAAAAAAAAAAAAAAGTGTATCTATAGAGCAGTGTTTGGGGATCAAAGGCTCTCTGAACTATCTCACTCACACGTTCTGCTCTACTTCTTTATCTTGCCCTCTTCCCCACTGAGCTCTGTGAGAGCTGTGGGTTCAAACGTTCAAGTTCGGTGTCGGAGATGTGCGCCGCTCACACCTCCTCTTTCCCCCATGAGAAACACGAGCCTCCTTCGGTCCTGCCGAGAAAGAGAAAGAGGGGGAACAGCGGCTGGAAATGGCTGTCAGGGGCCAGGCCGTCTAATGGCTTTCGCAGAGCTATCGTCCTCACCTAGCATGTCTTCTCCATTAGCGAATTTTGTTCCGATGTGCTAAAGCCTTGTTGTTTTCTCCTCTCTTTTACTCCGGTGTCACTTTCACTCCGGCAGGTCTTTCCGAGTGGCTTTTAAACGATTCGTCCCGTGACTCAGCGTCCAATGTCCCGTCTGACCCACGTGTATGTTCAATCCCTGCACTGTGAATGACTCCGTAGTCAAATAAACCCAGGGGCCAGTCATTGGCTTTGATCAGGGCTTTGTCATCTTTATGGGAGTGTTGAGAGGAATAAGCCAGGGCCAGCAGTGCAGGACCCCCAGATTAAAGAAGACCAGAGACGAAGCCCTCCCTCTGGAGCTTAACACCACATGTAACTCTGTGGCTTGATTTTTCTATTTTTTGTATTATTTCCACTAGGGTTTTCAGACATCATCAACTGCAATTGGCGTTTCGAATATGGAAAAATGAAGCATCAGTCTGCAACCTTATATTTGTTTCTTCCTCTGGAGAAAGAATGTAAACTGTAGGATGTTGTTTTAAATACTACATGATTAGTGGGCTTTAAAAAAATAGAAATCTGGATTTGTTCGGTCACACTATTATGAGGGTGAGAAAAAGTGTGAAAGGATGTATGTGTGTGCTTGTGGTTTTTTGTGTGTGGTTTTAAAACTATGGAACTTGTTTCCACCATTGAATAGGGGAATAATAATAAGACGATTTTGAGTGTTTTTGGGTGTAAATTTTACATTTTAGATTTATTTTCTTTCTCTGGGGTTCTGTTTTGAGTAACTCAATTCAGGCCTTTTTCTTAGTAATGCAAGTTAATATCTAAAGTTGCAAGTTATGAACTTGTTGTAAGTTGTAATCTTTTTTTCAACATTTATTTAAACAAATGCAAGAATGCCAGCCAAACATGCACTTAAAATAAAAAGGCTACAATTTAAAAAAAAGAAAAAACTTTAAGATTTAAGCTCATAATTGTGAGAGATAAACTCAGAAAATTAACAAAGACAAAAATCAAGCATTTTTAGGGATCTTTTTATTCTGTTTAAGTCAGATTCATAATATTTATGCTTCAGATTCTGAGAAAAAAAAAAGTGAAATCTGTAAAATGTGTGAGATAAACCTAGAATAAACTTTTTTTTAGAATTTATACAGAAAATTGTGAGAAGGCCTTTGAAACTAGTACTTGCTATATACATTTTCACATAAAAAAATATAGATGGATGGATGGATGGATAGACGGACAGACAGACAGACAGACAGGCAGACAGACTGACAGACAGACATACATACATACATACATACTTACATACATACATACATACATACATACAGTTAAGTCAGATTTATTAGCCCCCTTCAATTATTAGCCCAATTTCTGTTTAACGAAGAGAAGAAACTTACATAACAGTTTTAGTAACTCATTTGATGATGACAGTAAATCATATTTGGCTAGATATTTTTTCAAGACACTTCTATACAGCTTAAAATGCAATTAAAAGGCTTAACTAGGTTAATTAGTTTAACTAGGCAGATCAGGGTAATTAGGCAAGTTATTGCATACTGATGGTTTGTTCTTTTCTGACTACTGGAAAAAAAATATATAAAGGGGCTAATAATTTTGACCATAATATAGTTTTTTTTTTTTTTTTAATATTTAAAACTGCTTTAATCTAGCTGAGATAAAACAAATAAGGCTTTCTCCAAAAGAAAAAAAAAAACAAATTATTAGACATACTGTGAAAATTTCCTTGCTCTGCTAAACATCATTTGGAAAACATTTAAAAAAAGAAAAAAAAATCAAAGGGGGCTAATAATTCTGACTTCATCTGTATATATGACACAATTATGTTAGGAATTCTGAAAAATTTTGCAGGATACTTAATTCTGACCTTTTCGTAGTTTATAGTATAAGAAGCTAAAAAAGAAAGTCACCAAAAAGTCAGATTTGTTACATGTACAATTACACAAAAACATCCGTAAATTAACATTTTTCCGCATTTTGTGATTCATGTTTTTATTTTTATTTTTATTGTTTATGTTTTTGAATCACATTACGAGACCTTGATCTTTCATCTTAAAACTTTTACCCTAAAAAAGTTAGAAAAAGTGACTTTTAGGAACATTTTTATAGTTTAAAGTAGGGCTGCACAATATATCGTTTCAGCATCAATATCGCAATGTGTGAATCTGCAATAGTCACATCCCAGGATCAGCAATGACAAGTTGAGATTATAGTTGATCAGCACTAGAGTTCAGAACATGTGATTTTTGGGGACATCCCAAAGTTTAATCTTAAAATAGAGTAAAAAAAAAAATTCAAATGGATGGGTTTTTAAGACCTGTGACTTTGTAAGATTTAAGCAAACTTAAATCAAGAAGTTATAATGGTGTATAGACCAAGATTTCTTTGACTCTACAATATACAGTGTTATTTTATATATTATTATTACTGGATTTTTGCACCTCAATACAGTTAGATTACACAGAAAACCATCAAATTCCTTTGTATCTGTTCTATTGTATTTTATGCAGATACTTCTTTACAAAACAATCCCAATTAATGAAAAATTATGAGTTCATTCCAACTAGAGTTATAAGTCATCTTGTGAAATAACATAATATCACAATATATATCAAACGAAATATCACAATGTGAGTTTTTGTCCAATATCCTGCAGCCGTAGTTTAAAAAGAGAAATTGTCTGGGTTGGTGTTGTACTGTATATTATGGTGCAAAATCTTGTAATAAGCTGCCAGTACATTTCTGTTGTTTTACAGATTTATTTTTCTGAATATTTTTTTATACATTATATTATTTTAAGCTACTAAAGTGTCAATAAAAGGCTCTTTGTTAAACTGTAGAGTTGAATATTCAACATCAAAAGTTGACAGAGCAGAGATCAACATCACACAATGCAGTTCACTACCGTGAAATAACCTACAACACAAAACTAAACTGTTAATTAACAGACATTGTTTTACAGTGTGCTATTCTGAGAAATATTGTGCAACATAAACACAATTGTCTGATATAACTTCAGAATTCTATTTGTTCTGAGCTTTCAGTTTATAACTTCGATACCAGACACACTCTGGTGGTGTTTAAGAAATGGAGTTACACCCCCTCACACACACACACACACACACACATAGTGTCCAGACGGCATTTGTGTTGGTGCCCTCTTTCCAATAGCCTGGCTTTCCACAACCGCCTTGACCTCCTCACCTCTCAACTTTACTTGAACTTCTGGAACATTGTGAGCTAAAACAACGGCAGAATGAGACAAACGAAGGCCATTAGCCTCCGCTCTACGTCATGTTAGCCGCACGCACAACTTTTATTAGTCGTGCACATCAGTATTATGTACACATGAACGTTGAATTTAAGAGGCACGGACCTTTAACCCGAGTCTGGGGTTTTGTTGTGGCATAGAGTGGCTCTTGTGCTAGCAGGGGGAGAGCGAGATTAGCTAATCTTGCCGCTGTGTGCTTGGGCTCTTGGCCTCTGCGTGCTTTTGGGGTAATAAGCTTACATGACAGGACCGAGGGTTAACGTTGTTCCCTGTGCTCAAACAAAGGCCGATTATACACTCGTAGAGATGGAATGCATCAGTACAGCTAATAAAGAGGCCAAAAGTGCTCTTGGTAAAAGTTGGTGTGTTAGGTTGGGAGGAATGCTTGTTCTGTTGTAGTAGATGTGTGTGTGTGTTTGTGTGTGTGTGTGTGTGTGTGTGTGTGTGTGTGTGTCCACTGTAGCATTTTAGATTTGAATTGTTTGCATATGTTTGAGTTATTGTATGAACAGCCACTTTTTTTAGTGATTTTTCAAATGTAAAAATGATTTCAGGTGTATATTAGGCTACATTTACACAAAAACACGCTATAGAAACAAAAAAATAGATAAAAATGACTGCAGTTGTCTGAAAAATTCTGACTTTAATTGATCTATATTTAATGTGTTTAAATACGATTTAGATATGAATATATATTGTAGTTTTTTTTAGCTGAATATGAACTATTTATTAACTTTTTATTTTGTTTGACTCAATAATGACTATATTGATTGATTGATTGATTGATTGATTGATTGATTGATTGATTGATTGATTGATTGATTGATTGATTGATTGATTGATTGATTTTAGAGAGATTAGACTAATTCATAGATATTTTAAAAACTATTGAGGATAAAATGCTGAAAAAAAACAATGAGCAAATCATCATTTCAACAACTAACCACAACAAAATCCTCAACTTCAACTGTAAAACAGACATTTTTTAATTTCTCTCCTAAAACACTTTTAAATTGAATCTCTTTAAATTCCTTGGCAGTTCATTTCAAGCAACAAAGCTAGTAAACAAAAAATAATTTCTACCTGTTTCACACTTAAATCTACAAAGATAAATATCTGCTCACTCTTGTAGAATACCAGTTTACCTCACTAACTAAAACATAATAATCAAGACAATATTTTGGTACCATTTTCTTTAAAATCTTAAACACCATCGCTAATTTTAGAAAAGTTACTCTTTTTCAATGGAAAAAAAATACTTTTCCTGTAATGTTCATAATTTTAATGTGTCAGTGGAGGTACTTTTAGAATAATTCACAACTTATTTTGGGCTGTCTGCAATTTCTTTTTCATTTATTTAGAGCTTCCACTATAACAAAAGGCTGCAGCATAGTCAAAGTATGGCTGCACTAATGCACTAGCCCATATTTTTAAAGTTTGGGTGTCTAAGAGCTCTCCATGTCTAGCAAAAAACTTAATTTTAGAACAAAATTTTGAATGGACTATGACAGCCATCTTCTCACCTGTCAAATAACCATCTAAGATTCAACCTAAATATTTCACTTCATGTTTCTGTGAAATAATTTGTTCACCTACTTTTACCTCTGACCTGACACATTTTCTCAGTTTTTCTCAGCTGAACCAAATAATACAAATTCAGTTTTTCCCAAATGTAAGGACAATTTGTTAAGGCAAAAGTGTTTAGAGACTTCTTCAATTTGTGTACTTATTTCATTTTCAATAATTTCCTTCTTCTCATAAGACACAATCGTGGCTGCATCATCCGCATATAACAAAAGCTTTTTTTGTACAGACCATTTTAAAATATTTATGTACATTAGAAAAAGAAAAGAACCTAAATCACTGCTTTTTGGACCCTATAAGAGATGGTAGAAAAATCTGAAAACACCCAATTTAAATCTTCTATTTGACATCTGTTTTCAAGGTAAGACTTTATCCATTTACAGGCCGTAATACCAAAACCCATTACTTTTAATTTTTAGAGCAATATACAGTCTGTATTGTTGTTTTTCATGTAAGACTAAAAGCTATTTGCAAAAAATGTGTTTGTTTAAATATTTATTTAATTGATTTATGTTGTATATTATAATTAACTAATTTATTTAATGATGATTTAGCATATTGTATTGTGCAACTTTGAATAGTCATGCTTTACATTTACTTTTACCTATATTTTTATTCATTTTTTTGAAGCTTTTTGATTAAATGTCCAGAACTTTCTCTCCAGATTTATACAATTTTAAAATCAAATAATAACTTGTACTACTTTTTATCATCACGTCTCTCTTGGTGTGGATAGACATGTACAGTGTGTTTCAGGCGCTGCACATTTGTCACTGCAATACAGTAAAAGTGTCAGCAGTCCCCCTAATAGATTACAGAGCGCTACTAAATGTATTAATGTGCACTCATACAATAATATGATCCGTCTGTTAGCATGCATCACACTGAGATGCATTATTAAACAGGATCACAAGTAACTGAACGTTTTCTTAGTTGGTCTTAACAGTGTGTGTATGTTTGGATTGCGTCAGGATCAGTTGTGCTGTACAGTGGATTAGTTCCTGCATTATTCCTCTTCACTCTCTCCTGCTCTGCTAAATGACTAAAGCTGCTCTCTTGCCTTAGGCGACGCTGCTGGGAAAATCTGCTCTTATCACTCTCCACTGACTGCACACACATGAGCGAGTGTTAGTGTGTATTGAAGAAGAGATCAGAGCACACCTCACCTCCGCCCCGCTCTCTTTAGCACGCACGTCCGGATATTGCGTTAGATGTATTTCTGGGTCAACAGTTTTTGCACATCGTTCCTATCAAAAATAATGCAGTTTAAAAACCCATAAACTACACTCAAAAATGTTTTGCAACTACTTAAGTAAAATGAGCTTAGACAACACAATTCTTGAGATTTTCTTGGGAGAAGTTAATTGTTTTATGTTCAGTCCTCTTAAACTTGATTTGTGTTGGGACAACCTGAATGAATTGTGTGGAACCCCGCATTTATTACAGTTTATCCACAGGTTATTTCTAAAAGCAGAGAGAAATAATAGGCGTATACACTCTCAGAAATAAAAGTACATGAAATGTCACTGGGGTGGTACCTTTTCACAAGGTACGCAAAGGGTCCATATTGGTACTTCAAAAGTATATAAAGAACCTACAAATTTTAAGAGGAAAGTACTTTTTAGGTACTGATATGTACCCTTGAGGTATTAATATGGACCTTGTAGGTACAAATTTGTATCTTTTGAAAAAGTACCACCCCAGTGATCATTTGCTTACCTTTATTTCTGAGTGTAAAGATGTCAGATTGTAAGCCCAAATTTTACAAACTGTAAACCTCAAACAAACCTAAATGTCCTAAAATATTTTTCTGTATGTCTGTTTCAGCACACGTGATAAAAACAGATGCCTGTTTCAGTATCTGCATAGAAGCAGCTACTCAATGCAAAATGCAATGATTTTTTAATTTATTTTTTTATTAGTGATAAGGGATTTTTGTATACACAGTGCTTCTCACACATAGACTTTACTTGGGCGGGCCCCAGGTATATTAACGGCTGTCTAAGTATATTCAGGGACAGGTTTTAATTTACTATTATCACCCTTTTACACTATATTGTGTCCACCTAATAAACATCTGCGATTGATTAGATGGTGGAAAATCCTCTATTGTTTACCGGTTTTGTTCTGTGCGCATGTGAACTGTCAACGCTCTCCCAGACAGTCTCACATGAACCACAAACCCATTGAGACGCTCCTTTTTGGCATTTAAAAAATTTGTCTGGCTGGGTTTCTAAAATATCCAGGATTCGGTTGTTCGTTAATCGTATGCGTTTTTGCATTACCTTTTTAATTAAGCCTACTTTCGCTTGGCTTTGCAGCTGACTGCACACACACACACACACACACACACACACACACACACACACACACACACACACACACAGAGCGAGAGCGAAAAATAACATTCAATATTAATTCCTTCTTGAATCTAAACGAATCAAAAAAACTTTACTACTGTATATAATTGGAGAGGGTGAAATAACTGCTCTAAAATATATGTACATCATTAGTAATGGTTAACCTGTTAGCCAGTACTTACTTTTGGGGGATTTACACCTACTTAACTTTAAATAGTAACAGTTTTTTACTCCAGTAAGCTACGAACACATATTTGGTATCATTTGAAAGAAGACACTTCGGGCTTTCAGTGTCAAAAAGGGAAATGTCATGCTCATTAATATTAAAAATTTATACATTATGAAGTAATGAGAAAAATAAACTGCATTGTGTTAAATATTTGTTTTTCCATATACAAACACAGGAAAACGTGATTGTAATGTCCTAGAAAAAAATATGCCTTAAAAACCAATTGTCTCATGAGTTTATATTTTAAATTTGATTAAGATAGCATGCAATATGAGATTTCTGTAAAAAAAAAATTCTGAGACTATATCGGTGTCCTCCTTTCTGTCATCGTCTGAGGCATTTTCTTAAAACTGACAATCTGAAAGTAAAAACTAACAGTTGCTGAATAATTTGATCTACATTCATAGTTCATGTATCTTTGGAAAGAAGACACTTGAAGCTTGACTATCGATCATCTAGAGTTATCAATGCTCAAGTAAAGGTTATCAATGCTTAGGTAGTGTAAAAAAAAATTGCTCCGGATTAAACATTTTATTATTTCAGAAACAAATATATGAAATTAGTTCTGAAGCAATGCAAAAAAAGTAATAGGTCAAAAGCCACACATCCCCTGAGTATATGTCTTGAATATGTCAACGCAATATAAATATTATATTATAAATTGTCTGTTTTTATTCCTTTTTTTGTCATTTATTTTTTTTATTTACTGTATATTTTGTTAATTTGATGAAGTCATTAGGCTATTTTACACATGCTATTTTATATACATATCTAAAATGCTTTGGCATTCTAGTTAGCTTTGAACTTGAAAGCAGTGTGTGCACATGGCTCCTGAATAGCATACAAGAGAAATAGGGGATTTCTTTTTTTATTCCAACTGTCTTTTTTTTTACTTTAACCCATTGAAAAGACAACAGTGTCATAATACAATTATTGTTAAAAAATTAATTATGTTTTGTTTGCTGCATGTAGTTATGTGATGTGGGTAAATGGTGTGTCTCAATCCGCCTACCACTGCATGGATAATCAGACTTGTGGGAAGCACTGATACATTTTAAAAAGTGTATATTTATATTTTATGCTCATTCGTTTATGTAAATAAATAAATAACTCGGTAAAAACACTGAGAAAACTGTCTCTTCTGTAATTCAGTTTTTTAGCACATCTACCTCATTGTGCCTTTTTCAGCACATCTGATTGGCCAGTTTCTACACAGAAGTAGTCTATGCAAACGGATTAGTTTATTTCCTTTCTGTCTCTCTCATTTTTTTTTTCTTTTGTAGTGATAGATCTTTGGATCTTTATGTACAGAACTGTCCGTCCAGATAAAACTTGGTAAAAGCATTGTGAAAACTGAATCTCTTAAGAAAAAAACACAATCCTTGTAAAGACAGGTTCTGCTTTTTAGCACACCTACGTCCACGTGTCTTTTTCAGCACATCTGATAGGCCTATTTCAGTATCTACACAGAAGTAGCCTAGTCTTTCCCAGTATAACTGGTGTCTGGATCGGTAGCTAGCGCTGCTTCTCAATCAGATTGGGTGTTACCGAAGCATCTTATTGAGGCAGATTATAGCACAGAATAATATTGTGAGGAAAAGTCCCCGAATGAAACGTGAGCTCGTGAGGGGGAACTTCAAACGCACGGCAGCTGTTGATCTGCGTGGGTCAGCCGGCGGTCAGGGGCTGGTGTGAATGCTTGGGTCTCATCAGGACTCATGCACGCTGCGCTCACCCTCTCTCGAACCCTGGTTGTGTGTTTACTGTTCTTCTCTCCAACGCAGCCAGTGCTGGCCTGTTTATGGAGTGGGATGGAGGAATGGATGAGAGGAAGACGTCAGCAGGGGCAGTCGGGAAGGTGCTGAAATGTGGGCGGTTCTTGCCTTGGCATGTGCTTCTGAAGGCAGATGTTTTTGAGAAGGATTTAAGGATGACAAGAAGCCCCAGTGCACACTGTAATGCCTACATACTTAGATAAAAGCTACAAAAGCTGTCACTGAAGTAGCACCTTATCAAAAGGTACACCTTTTAAACATATTCACCCCTATAGGCAGCATACTGTGACTTTAAGGTACATGTTGGTGCATAAATTGTAAATATTAGTGCATAAATGGTGCATGTTTAGTACTTTGAGAGGGTACAGACCTGATGACCAGTATGCAGTAGGTTATCTGATATAGTAGAATTATCTCTCTTTAATGATTCAATGACTTTGTCCAGAGAACTTGTATGAATTTGAATAACCAGGATTGTTATCGAGCAGCCATGGTGAGTTTAAGGCTGCATGTCCACTGAAGCACTTGTTTTTCTGGAGCTCAGTGTTTGTTTTTTCTTGTTGTCAGTAATAGTGCCTCATTTATTGTGCACCTCGACAATTGTAAAAAATTAGTGTTGGTTTTGTATTTTGTTTTGTGTTTTGTGCTTTGTTGTGTTTTATGCTTTTTGTGCTTTGTTTTGCTTTGTGTTGTGTGTTTTGTTTTGTGTTTTGTGCTTTGTTTTGTGTTTTGCTGTGTGTTTTGAGTTGTGTGTTTTGTTTTGTTTTGTTTTTTGTTTTGACACTGAAGAAAACATATGAATACATTTTATTTATTTATTTGCTTATTTGTTGTTTTAAAGTAGCAATTTATGTGTATATGTAATAGGGCAACATGATTAATCGAAAAAATATCACAATCTCGATTCGACCCCCCACACAATCTTTATCCAGCATCTCTATGATTCAGCCCATTATATTTTCAAGTTTGGGAGAAGCATAAAGGGAGTCGTACAAGTCTTCACATTGTTTTACACACGTTGCTTAACAACATGGACACCTCGACATGGTGTTAAAAGTGTTACATACTGTATTTATGAGGTATAATTCACCCAAAAATGTATTTTCTGTCTTAATGTAATGGTGTATTTGCGATCGTGAAATCACACATGAGCTGACGCACTGTTTGTTTACTACTGAGACGACACGCGCACCTGCCTGCCTGCTAATGATCTCTACTTTAGACAACAGAACATGCATAGGATGTGAATAACAGGTAATAAAGTTGTGAATAATGTTCAGTTTGTTGCACAGAGTATTTGTTTGGGAGCTGCGTGGAAAGTATGATTTGCATGTATGTTTGTTTTTTGTCAGAGTGCCGGCAACCATGACATGAGTTCACTCGGCAGTGAAAGTGAAGCCAAAACTGTGCACATCATTTAAATGATAGCATCACATTTAAGAGTTATGATTATAACAAGCATTTTAGTTTTTTTTTTTTTTTTTCTTTTATAGCGAACACAAAGTATTGTGCTTGAAAATAAATGTTTACTGGGTCAGTATAACTTCTCTAGCCTATATAGTGTTGAATATAATGCAAGAGGGAATCTGAAAATGACATCTGATTTTACCATTGAATTAAATGGTTTAGTAATGTTGCCAATGAGAGATTGCAAGTTTGTCTCAAATATAATAATTCAGCACTATAATTATTAATAGTTGCATTCTGATGGCATCTCTTTATTGTGCATTAACAACCAGGACAAAATAAAAGTCTGTTCAAGTCCACCGTTCCAAGTCTATTCAAAATTTAGCATTTTAACCAACAGTAGACCTACACATATATAGGGCTTATATTATTATTGTTGTTTTACCATATGTTTGAGAAATAACAATAGTATAAGCCTACTCATAATAACCATTACTCTACATGTACTGAATAGTGAAAAAAATGTGATCTTGATTTTATTTTTTTTAAAAATTGTGATTCTCATTTTAGCCAGAATCGTGCAGCGCTAATTTGTATATATATTTTTTTTCCATCCAATGCTGTTTAAAGGCATCATTTATGAAATATATAATACTGTATATATTCAATATACTAGAAATCACTTACTGGAAGATGTTTGCTTTCTGCTTTTACGATGTGTCCGTGCATTACTCTGCGTAAGGGTTTAAATGCACTCACATCTCCAAATGCTGATGCAAAATAATTGTAACTACTGCCAGTTAAGCCCTAAAGACTGGACAACACATTTGACATCTTTAAGTAGATCTGTGCATTAGTGTGAATGCACCGTATTAGACCTGTAAACACTAATAAACAATGTTAAGAAAACTTTCTCTCGTCTGAAACGCTCAGTTACTTTAAAGCACTTTTTGGTAGATACTTTTAAAATGTTTATTATTAAATTGATTATTACTTTATATTTGATTGTACGAATAAACACTTTATTAAGGTATTTAGTTAAAAATCCTTAGCATACAATTTTTAAAGCATGATTAATTTATTAGATGTTTTATTATGTAAAAAGAATTAAGTCTGACTTTTAAAAATTAAATACTTAATATGAAATAGTATTTAATTTAATTATGTAAGACAATGCACAAATAAATTTGATATTTGGCGAAATATATAGCTTAAAAGGATGCACATTTTAGAATCTAATCATGATTTCCCAAAATTCAATTGGACTGTGAGGAGTCTAAGGATTCTTCTCATCACTGAGTCCTCTGAAAATGCTCTCCATTCTCTCCTGGGGAACAGTGACCTGCTCATTGGCACACGGTGACCAGTAACCCTATATCCCCTCGGCTCATGCCCCGGTCCAGCTCTCCCCTCAGGCCTGTCGTAAATCAAAGCCAAAGCAGCGGCTCCACGGCCCCCAGCGCTGATCTCACACCCCTGAGCTCAGCCGTAATCTGTCTGCATCCCGCTATCGCTCTCCTCCTGTGCGTTAACCACACCGGCTGATACGTGCGACCGCAGGCGGTCCTGTGTGCGGAGAGACCACGCTCTGCTCATCCACCTCTCCTTACAGATCAGGATTAAGAGCTTGGCACATTCCTCTTCATTTAATTCTCTTTTTTTGTCATGTTTTAGTAATCTTTGCCTCTGGTGATAATCTGCGAGAGTGTGACAGATTAGGATGGAGGGGAAAAAAAAGGGAGGCGCAGAAACTAAATATTAAAACAGCTGGGTGAGCAGCTATCGGATGACCTTCAAAAAGCTGGCCTGCGCAAAACATTAGCACGGCCCGAGGACGCAGAGAGAGATGCAGTTTCTCTCGCTTTCATGCTTTCGCTGCCTTTGAGTCCTCTCACCCGTTCATGCTCATCCGGAAAGTTCTGCCTCTTCTCGCTTCTTATCCATCTGCCATCTGTGCCTTGGCCTGTTTCTGTGCTTTTAAAACACTCACTGCCATCTTAATTATAGCATGGAGGCACACACAAACCACTCGCAGGAACCTCTTACATTTGTTGATCTATTTCGCTTTTGTACAGCCAGCGTTTGAGGATAGTAGGTCGTTGTGTGCACGTAATGAGTTTGGTATTTAGCTGTTTTAACTGTGTACATAAATATATATTTATATGTATATATACAAAATGCTTGGTTTACTTTAGAATTTTTTTAATTATTGTTTATTTTGTGTTTGCATTTTTGTTTATTACATTTAATTTTTTTGTTTTAGTATTTTGTGTTAATTTTTGCTCTTTGTTTTTTAGATTTTCTTCGATTAAATAATTATTTATATTTTTAGTTTTATTGTTTTTGTTTGTTTTGTTTCAGTAAGTTTTGTTTGCTTTTTGTTTTCATGTTTTTTATATTGTTTTGATTAGTTTCTCTCTCATTTTTGTTTGTATTTTTTTGTTTTATAAAAATTTTCATTGCAGATGAATGAGTTCTTTTGAACTTTGTATCTTTTAACGAATCCTAAAAAAAAAAAAAAACGTATCATAGTTCAACCGTATTGGTCTATTGATCATTTGATCATTTAAAGCTGTGACTTATTTATATTGAATTTGTATTGTATTTACAGTTGAAGTCAGAATTATTAGCCCCTGTTTATTTTTTTCCCCAATTTCTGTTCAACAGAGAGATTTTTTTCAGCACATTTCTAAACATAATAATTTAATAACTCATCTCTAATAACTGATATTGATTTATCTCTGCCATGATGACAGTAAATAATATTTGACTAAATATTTTTCAAGACACTTCTATACAGCTTAAAGTGACATTTAAAGGCTTAACTAGGTTAATTAGGTTAACGAGGTAGGTTAGAGGCAAGTTATTGTATAACGATGGTTTATTCTGCTAATAATTTTGACCTTAAAATGTTTTTTTTTTTATTATTAAAAACTGCTTTTATTCTAGCCGAAATAAAACAAATTAGACTTTCTTCAGAAGAAAAAAATATTATGAGAAATACTGTGAAAATTTTCTTGCTCAGTTAAACTTCATTTGTTAAAAGAAAAAAGATTTAAAGAGGTGCTAATAATTGCGACTTCAACTGCATATACTGTATACATTTTAATGCATAAAAAAGTTATTATATACTGTTCTATTATTTCACAAAGTTATTTTTTATTTTTTATTTTTTTAGCTTGACTTAAAACAGTAACTTCCAACTGTCAACAGCTGGCAGAAGTAGATCAATGTGACTTCAGCTTCACTTGAAATTAAGCTACTTTGTCCACGAAAAGAGAAAAACAGTGCAGCTTGTGTGACTAGTAGTCATAACCTCAGCTCATATTGATGAGTTGGTATAAGCTAAGTAGCAGTGTCCTTGTCTGGCTTTGGCTCTGCCCCTGATGGTTTTCATAAAGTACACGTGGGCTTTGTTAATGTGCAGGATGGATTACACTTAATTGCAGGCCAGTACAGTCCGACCAGCACTGTTCTTGCTGGAGAGAAGCATGCTGGAAAAAATTCCTCTGATGGTTAGAAGCTTTTTCACTCAATCTTAGAACATTTCGACAGCTTGTTTTGGTCAGCGGTGTTATTTTCAGCATGATGTTTAGCTTTGAACCAAAGAAGCGTTAGATTCAACAGCCCGTTTTGGTCTGCAAAGTTATTTGTGACATGTTGTTTACCTTTACACCAAAGGAATTGTTCTCCACCAATTCGATTGGCAGGCATTTAGGCATAATTGTAAATGAATATGTATGATTTTGTTAACAAAATTAAGTTAGCCTGACTTTATCCTCTCTTTCTATTGGAATTCTATTCCATGAATCTATCTATCTTTAAGCAACAGTTAAAACTTGCCTTTTTACCTCAATTCATTATTTGTTTTTTCATACATTTATTGAAATATTTGCAATGACAGAACAGTCTTATGTCACCATGAACATAAATATAGCCATCTTATATACAATCGTCCGTCAGCTAGTAATTCTTTGAAAAGAAAGAAAATTGCTGATTTATATCTGATTTATCCACATATTGACCGAAAGAATGTCAGGAGAAGATCACAACAAAAGAATACATTTTCCTGCTAGATGCGTACAAAGATGTAACACAGATTCTAGTCCATGACTAAGGTGTAGTGCAGTTTTACAATTCAGGAGATAAATAGCTGGAGATAAAGCAAAATGTCTACTTGTGAACAAATTTGTGGATTTCTTTCCAGTATGTCTTAATCATGTCATGTCATGTTCCTATATTTTGCTTTATGTAGTGCTGTGGGGGTTAAAAAATGAATGATTATGTGTCAATAAAGACTGATTTGTCAGCTGTTTGAATTACAATTACAAGAAAAGTAAGCAAAGCCATTTTTGGCATGATGTTCATATCTTCATAAATCTGATTGGTATGCTCGACTGACCATTTTAGATGATTAACATGTACCTTAACCATAGCTTGAACGTTGTCATTTTGCAAACTGAACAAGAAGGAATAAAGGGATTTTTCTGCTCTTTGTCTACCCTTTATGTCTCTAACAGAGGCCGTTTGAGAAGACAATAGAAGTGCGTGGAGATTAAAATGTGTTGTTGTTTCCCTCAAATCTTATTATGAAGGTATTAGATGGACAAAAGAGGCTATGTGGATCCGAATCAGGCGCCTCGGTTCTTTTCCTCCCAGCCAAAAGCCAGCTGGCTTTTACCTTTCCTCACAATTAAGACTCACCTATTAAATCCCCTACAGAAGGTCTAAATTAGTGTAACAAATCCGAGGGTCACAGTGCGTGTGTGTGGCTCCAGTGCAAGGCTTTAGCTTTCACGGGACCTTGAGATAATTAACTGGGGATTCACAGCCTGTATGTCGCCAACAAAACCAGCTATGTCCCTCATCCGTTTACTTTGAGCGGTTTTAGTGTTTGATGTGAGATGTCGGGCCTCTATGTGTTGCTGCTCTTGTGTTTTAGAGGCCACACATCAGCTCTGAGAGTGTTTTGACAGGACAGATGTTCTGGATGCTGCTGATGAACTATTTGGCGTGTGTTGCTCTCGTCCTTGAGGTTGTGAAGAGGAGGAAGTCTGCCTGCCTCTTTAGTGTCATCTGCACTTGCATTCATAACTGCTATCATGCTGTTTGGAACAATTCCCTAGTTCTGAACCTGCACTTCTAAATGCAATAGGCTAGTTCACTGGAATGGGTGTGGAAATCAGTTTAGTGGATAATTTTATATTTGTTTGATAATCTCTTCTGTCATTTTTATTTATTTTGACCAGTTTTATTGCTTTTTTAATCTTACCAGCTACATTGGCGTCTAATTCTATTCAGTGAAAAAAAAATATTTCATATATTATTTAAATAAGAGCCCCTATTTTGCATGATGAAAGGTCAACTTTTGGTTTTGGGGGCTCCAACAACAGGCTGTTATGCATGCAAGGGCAAAAAACACTTTTATTGTCTTATAATATGCATTTATTTTTACCTATTATACCAACGACTCCCATATCATTCGTTCAGTGATTCATTTGTTTCCAAACACATCCGTAGCGCGATGCTAATCTGCACTGATTGGTCCGATCACCCAGTTTGTTATAATTGGTTGACTGCGTTCTGCTTGAGACAGAGAGAAACGCCCACCATGGCTTATCAACTTTGTTGAAGCTGTCAGAGTGCAGAGTTTATGTGTGAGCCCAATACAGGAGTGTTAAAAACCAGCATATTGCTCTATTCCTAACCATTAGCAATAACAGTGACACACATTCAGTATTAATCCACACAGTGGCGAAAGCTGAACTATTTTGAAACTTGACCACAGCACATGTGTACAGTAGGAACAGCTGACGGTGGCCATAGCAACGACAAACGGCAGTGGGTCGCAAGCTCACAAACATGTTTAAATCAGTAAACAAAGGTGCATGCGGTGTGTTCTCAACGTGGCTTTAGACACGATATTAGACTATAAAGAGTTAACCAAATACAGTACAAGTCGCATGGATCGATTACAATTAACAAAACCCAACTAAACACATATTTTGCAAGCTAGTAAAAGACAAGGAGGCAACCATTTTAATTGCACTTACACTTATAAAATGGAGGAAAAAACTGATCCTTAAACTGTGCACTGATAAAGTTCCTGTCAAGCTCTGACAAAGTCCCATACATTAATAGTCTTTTTGATCCTTCTTTTAACCAATAGCTGACGAATCCCTTTTTGCAGGGTAGGTTATTGCATTATTCACCAGAATGTCCACTCATTAATGGTCAGTCATCTTCATTGATGATTTGTCCCACACTCACCTGCACTCTGCAAGCGTTTGAAGGGAAAAGTGCGTTCACATTTTACAAGATCCGGCACGGAACATATTAGGGATTGTTTTATGTCGACATCGATAAGAACAGGCAAAAGATCCAGACGAATGACGAATCATTTTAAGGATTCCGGGTCGAATCTTTTAATAAAACATCTATATTTTTAAACAAGGCACATTTTCAGATTTAAATCTCAGATGGATGTTTTCATTCACTTAGAGCTGTGTTGCGCTGCATGAAACATAATTTTCCAAAGGCCATAACAGGGGCTCTTTAAATACGTAGTTCAACTTTTAAACATTTTTAAAATGTGTGGCATATTACTTATGAAAGGGTTGGTCATATTTAGGTACCTATTAAGTTAACAGTAACTGTATATTTACAATAACAAAAGAATTATGTGAAGATAACTGTAACCACCGATAATTGTATATTTCAGATAATAACAGAAAAAGTTGAGAAAAAGTTCTTAATTGTATTACTTTTAAGCAATTAATTCAAATGTACTAATTATGTAAAATTATGCAAAGATAAATGAGATATTACACATAATAACAGAAAAGTCAAGGAAAAGTTTTTAGTTGTGTTACTTTTAAGAAATGTATTAATTTTCTTTACAGACATTCTAAACCTTATGCTAATATACTATCTGGCATTTCTCATTGTTCAATTCATCAGTGTTGTTGTTGACCAAAGCAAAAAATCCTTAGTTAATGAAAATGCGGAATGAGGAGATAAAGATGAGTTTAGTGCAGTTAAGTATATAATTAGCAGGATTCCTCATGGTTTCATTGCTTGATTGTATATAGAAATGCTTTATGCAGACAAACGCACCACCTTCTTCTTGACATACAGATGACAGAAGCCAATTATGTCCATCTCTTGTCTTGCATCTTTTTCCCCACTTCTGCATGTTTCCTCCTCTTCTTCTGTACGCGTGGACATGCAGACCACCTAACTAGCTCCATTTGTCCAGATTATTTAGAGGGGTTTAACCTTGCAGCCTCTGTAAAACAGAGACATCCTTTAAAGGCTGTGCTTCCCTTAAAAGCCAAGCCTGTGGCCATACATCAGAAAACAAGAGCTGCGCTTTGATAGCCGCTGCCATTAGACCCAGTCCTGTAAAGGGGCTTTGCCGTTCGAGGCACTCTGGAGATAATTGTGCAATTAGCAAAGAAGATTGTGGAGTGCTTTGATCAGGAAGCAACATGCAACTCCTCAAGATATCAGAGTCACCAGAAAAGATGCACTGACAGCAGGGAAGGGGAAAAAGCAGCACACTGGACTTTTTTTTTTTAGGGTGAGATGGAGGTGAAAGGGCTCACACAATAAAGCTTGATCTGCTGTCCTCAGGTGCAGATTAGCACTTGTTTCTAATGCTTTGTTTCAGTTACTGATGAGTGCTAAACACAGATTACAGTGGAGAAAAGAACATAAAGGTGAGAAAGGTTCAAGCTAATTAAATATCTCTTAGAAGCAGGAGAGAGAGAGAGAGAGAGAGAGAGAGAGAGAGAGAGAGAGAGAGAGAGAGAGACGAGTCTCCAATGACCTAAAGAAGAGTTAAGAATGGTATGCTAAAGCTCACCATAGTTCATCAATTTTCAATAAAGAACCAGCTTGTAAAGGTCATGTGAACCAGTCAAAACTACTTTGAATCATCTTTTTTTTTTTTGATTCACTGAAAATAAACTTCTCATAATGGTCATTTGAATTATAATGTCACTCAATGACTTAGATTCATTAAAAATAGCTATGATAGAAATTTTATTTAAATTAAACTACATCATATGCAATATTTGTTGTTAAATAATGAAAAAGAACCAGCTCAAATATGTTATGTAAACAAAACTGAAAGTGGTTGAACTATTTGTTTTTGATTCATTAAAAAGACATCTCATATGAGTCATTTGATTAAGACAACATAACATGCACTTTGTTTCACTAAAAGAACCTACTTGCAAGAGTCACTTAAATTAGACTGCATTAGTTGAACTGGTTTCGATTCACTAAAAGAACCTACTTGCAAGAGTCACTTTAGGGCGTACTCACACTATGCTATCCCAACCATGCCCTTGCCTGTTTCCCGGATCATTTGAGAAGTGTGAGTTCTCTGAATCGGGCTCAGGCACGGTTCACTTGGCTGGCCCTAGCCCGGTTGGAAGAGGTGTGCGGTTCACTTGGACTTTGGCGCGGTACGCTTGTGTGTGAGTGCAAAACACGCCTAAGCCTGAAACTGAAAGCGAGACGTGACTTTTAAGGGACCGCTTAATATGGATTATTTAATCATTCTTACTGTTCAGTGAAAGCAAACTGTCGTAGTTTATTAAAGATGCAAACCCCTCACTGCATGACAGCTGCGCACCTTCAGCAGACCTCCTCATTACTACAGCACGAGGACTTTGATTGTTTATGAGCGTCAAAAGTGGCTGATCTGTTCAGCGAAATATTTGAAAGCATGTCACTGCTTATCAAACGACTTAAACGATATAACTAAAGAAATCTCCACTTTGCTGAGCGAGAGCGCTTACTGAACAGCGCAGCATCGATAAGCGTAAGCGTGCCCAGGCTCGAATGTAATGTGAGTGCGGGCCATCGGGGGAGATGAGAGGGGGGACAAGCGTGCTTGGCCCGCTTCAAGGCAACTGAACATAGTGCGAGTATGGCCTTAATTAGACTCCATTAGTTGAACTGTTTTTGATTCACTAAAAGTACCTGCTTGCAAGAGTCACTTAAATTAGACTACATTAGTTGTACTAGTTTTGATTCACTAAAAGAACCTGCTTGTAAGGGTCAAATTAGATTTCATTAGTTGAACTGTTTTTGATACACTAAAAAGAACTCACTCAAATGAGTAATTTCAATTGGACTACATTAGCTGCTCTGCTTTTGATTCAGAAATAATAAATCAATCTTCACTGTATGTTTTGATTCACTTAACTAACTAGTATTCAAGAGTCATTTCAATCAGACTGCTTTGAATGTTTTTGATTCAGTAAATGGAACCATTTCATAAGAATCATTTAAAATACATTCTACACTGATTGCATTTGTATGTTTTGGTTTATTAAATGCGACCAATAGATTTGAAAGTAATTTGAATTGGATTAAACTATTTGAATCAGAAATGCTTTTGTCTGATTAATAAAATCATCTTATACAGGGTGTCTGCGAGGTCTTAAAAAGAATTATAAGTTGATAAATCAATTATGAGAAAAGTAAGGCCCTTAAAAGGTAAAAAACAGTCTTAGTCGTGTTTTTACAAGGTCTTAAATTTTGTTCAAGCGTATATATATTGTTCAAATATATATTTTTTCCTCCTAATTTTAACAATGGCATGCTCAATCTACACGATTTGTTTGGGCCGTGGCACGTCCAGCCAAGCTTCTCCGTCCGGGTGATGTCATTTAATTTACGACAAATGCAGAAAGGTGATGTAACGCTCACTACATGTAGAGAAACCATTGAGCGAAACAGACAGAAAATAGGAACATGTAAGCTTGTGTACTCATGGTTAGAGAAAGATGAGTTTAAACAGTGGCTGGAGCCTGTTGCTAAAAACAAACACATAATTTATTTAATTTTTTTAGCTTTGTTTCTTCCGAGCTTATCTGCATTCTGTTGCATGGTTGTGTACCATTGATTTACTTAACTACAACTGTTTATTAACAACTGTTTATTAAGTTACAGGTTTGATACTGTAAGAACTTGAAGTGGCGATGAGGTCTTAAAATATTCTAAGAAGGTCTTTTAAAAGTCTTTAAAAGGTTTTGAAATTATCTTTAGGATTCCTGCATTTACTGTGTTATAAGAGTCTTTTGAATCGGATGACACTAAACTTTGCACTGATTGTTTTTTTACTGTAAGTACATACTTTAGGATTTGTTTAAATAAGACTAAACTGGTTGCCCTGTATGTTTTCCACAGTGGACTTACCAGTAATTATTGTAGCGTTATTGTAAAGGCAAAAAAGTGCACATGTTATAACATTTAACAGAACTAAACGTCTTTCAATTTTGAAAAATGAAACTATTCCCAATGTTTCTCAAAATGCATTGAGATGCGTCACACACTTGGACAGCCTCAGTGCTGAGGAAGGCAATGTGGTAGGATTGTTATATAAAACCGGTGTATATAGGAAATAAAACTTAGCAGGGTCCCTGTGAATGACTGCCAGGTCAGGAAATAGAAGTGCAAGCTTTGGCCCTGCCGTTGTCCTTCCACCACGGTTTCATACCCCTCACCTCCTCTCCTCGGCCACACAACCTCCTGACGTTGGAGAGGCCTGGAGGGCTACATCGCTCGGCTTGGCACTCCTCTTTCCTCCTCGGCTTTTCACATAACCCGAGGCTCTGGAGGGGAAAAGAGGAGGCAGGCTGCACTATGCTCAAGGGGCACGAAGCACTTCCAAAATAGCATTGGGTAAATAAGATCGCATGGGAACCAAACATTGGCTTAGGCCTCTTTCTCTGCCACATTTAGGCCTGTCCTGCAGGGGTCAGGACTCTCCATTCCTCACTCATCTAGACATGAGTGACACCCTGAATAAATCACACCAAGCTCAAACATCCCCTCCCTGAGTATCAGGGGTACGCTAATGGTTATGTTGCCCACTGGGGCCTCTTGTGCTTTAATCAGCTGGTCATGGGCAAATGATGACAGAGGGACCACCATGCTGCGTCTGATGCTTTCTGAGGTGCACTTTCAGAAAGTTGTAACACCAGCACATTAATGTAATTGTGTTGTCTTGACTCTTCCAACATGTTCTAGAATTTTTTTTAATTAAGAATTTTTTATTTAAACTTACAGAATCTGTTTTGTTTTGTTTTTTTGTTAATTATTTTACCATTATTTTGTCCTTTATATTGTTCTTAACTAATTTGACCTTAGTTTTTGTCCATTGTAATCCGAAAAATGTTGTCCCTAAAATTTTGTCCCATCTATCTATCAGTCTATCCATCCATCCATCCATAGTCCATTCATCCATTCATCTATAGTCCATCCATCCATCCATTTATACATAATCTATTTATCCATACCCTATCCATCTTGTCAGTCTATAGTCCTTTATTCATCTATAATTGTATCTCTATCCATCAGTCTATCCATCCATCCATAGTACATTCATCCATAGTCATCCATCCATCAATCCATCTATAGTTCATCCATCCATCCATCCATCCATCCATCCATCCATCCATCCATCCATCCATCCATCCATCCATCCATCCATCCATACGTAATCCATTTATCCATCCATTAACTCATCCATCTATACATGGTACATCAATTTTGTCTATCTATCTATCTATCTATTCATTCATTCATTCATCTATAATTCTGTCTTTCTATCCATCAATCCCTTCATCCATCTATCCATCCATAAATTGATCTGTCTATCTATAATAACTTTGATCTATAATTCTGTACTTTTGCCTGCCCATCCATCCATCCATCCATCCATCCATCCATCCATCCACTGATATTCATGGTGTTTCAAATATTACTTTTATTTAATATCCTGAATGGAGCATACTGTACATTAACCTACATATTATTCAGATGCAAGATCGTACCAAACAGCATATAAATAAAAATGTGAACGCATTCCCTGTTGGGTAAGATGATCATAAATACCAGGATGAGCTTGTTTGATTAGTTTCAGCAGGTGTTATGATAGAATAACATACCTTGGAATGTTGTGACTGACCATATAGAATCAAGTATTCCAGGGAGTTATGCAAAAACAAAGGTATAACAAATGGGAACAACAAAGCTGAAATAAAATATGGCAAAATGTGTGAAGACATGAATGAGAAATTAAGACAAATGTCACTATTTCGTAAAATGTAGCATGTCATTTCCAATAATTGTGTCCAAATACCAATTGCAGTGTTATTATACAGTATTTCTCATAATATTATATGACTAAACTTAGCAAGTCAATGGCTATTTAATACAAAAATGCTGTCTCGTTTAAAATTGTGGAAATAATACTGTGGTAAAAAGTTCCTCTACTTTAAGATGTAAAAGGATTTGTAATTTAAATAGGCATTTTCTAGATGTCTACAGCACAGAAAAAAACTGACAAAACACCCTTTTAAGCATCTCTCTCTGGTTGCAATATCTTCAGAGATCTTAATAGATCTTGAATAAGAAGCATCTATATCCACTGTCATTTCATAAATAAAGCCAGTCTGCGTCGTATCATAGCGGGCTTATCTGCATCCTTGAATGCTTCTTTCATGTATCTGAGCGTTCTGTGTTTATGCAGTCTCCATATGGCTCTAGCACAGGCCTTGTGGTGAAGTCTTTGAAGGTCTTTTTTACTGTGCAACTTTAGTGCGTCCCTGCACTTAAGACAAGCATCAACAGCTGCTCTGTGGCCTGTGCTGTGAATAATGCACTTCCAGTTAGTGAGTCTCTGCTTGAGTGTGTCTGTATGTTGTTGATCGGAGGTATGGGATAGAGTTTACACTTTTCATGTTCCATCAGTTCAGCTATGAATGGAATTAAGGCCACCTCTGACACACACACACACACACACACACACACACACACACACACACACACACACACACACACACACACACACACACACACACACACACACACACACACACACACTGTTTCCTCCACCAGAAGGGCCTGTGTCTTGGCCTGGCAGGCCATCAGAAACCATCATAGAGTAGACTTGTGATGAGAGGCACAGAGTGACACCCTCGACCACACACACACACACACGCATACTCACACATACATATACTCACACATTCACTCCCCAGAGTGTGTCAGTGCTGCCGCCTCATCTGATTAACAGGAGCATGAGGCTTTATGTGACCTTTTTTCCCAGAATCCTCTCTGGGGCCAGGATGCTCAACCTGTTTTTTTTCTTCCTCCAAAATTTCTCTAGTGCTCACATACTTAACACAATCACATTTACTGTCTAAACTTGCACTTTAATTATTTCCCAGTGGACTCTGTCTGCACCCCCTCTTTGTGTGCTCGTTCGCTGCATGAATGTAGCTCTTATTAAATGAATGAAAGTGTTTGTGACACCTCGGCCCACCGGTGTGGCACTGCGGTTGAGTTGTCTCCTCTAGTCCTTTCACATGAACACCCTCCTTATATCGCAAGGCTTTTTTTTTTTTTTCTCACTCAAGGTGTCACGCTTTATAATTAGCGCACACACACACACACACACACACACACACACACACACACACACATGCATGCACGTGCCTTGCGCTGGACGGCACTAGAGGAGACGGCGCCTGTCAGTGCACCTGTACTCAGGCGGACAGGCTGGGCGTCTCTGGTAGATGGCTCATTAAAGTGATTCGATCATAGGGGTGATGCTGGAGAGTGGAGTGGGGCAAAGCCTGTGGCTAAGATGGCCACTGCTGACGTCCTGATATGCACTTGGCTGAGACTCAGAACCCTCTGGCTTTAATACTATGTGAATTAACTGGAAAATGACTATCTCAGTTTTTATTTGAGTGATATTGAGCATCTTAACATCCCATGACCAATCTTTCGTTTAATATCAATGTTTTGCTCACAGTAAATTTGCTGAATCTAAAGCCCCACATTAATAAGGGATCTGTTTTTTTTAAAGCATTACTCCATTTTATTACTTTATTTTTTGAATCTGATTTGAATGTAATAACATTGAATGTTATAATTTAATGACGTGAAAATATTTTATTGAATTGCACTTACAGGCAATAGTATTCACAGTACTCAATATCTTGTCATAATACAAAATAGACTACAGTTTACACAAATGATTCTTATCCAATTCGTTTTGGTGAATCAACATTACAGCCAGTATAGTTTTATGGTTAATCAACATATAACTCTGACTGACTGATTGTTTGTATTTTTAAAAATATATTAGTAAAATGTAATATGTAGTCTAAATCATGCAGAAACTCTTTTTATCTATCAGATCTGTTTTGTAAATCACTAAGTGCTGTCTTATTGATAGCATTTATGAAATACTTACTGAATATACTGTGAAACAATCTACAGCCGACCAGTGTTGTCTGGTTCGTGAACAAGTGTCTCTTGTGTACTGGTTCTCAGTAGTGTATCAGCCTACTCCGTAACTGGTGTAGTCTTGACTATTATCAAATTTCTCTTACAAACTGATTGTTTTTATTCAGTTTGAATGTACAGTACAGAATCAGCTGTATAGTTTGACACAGATCACTCAAACTGGTTAATACACTGGTTTTGAATCAACCTATAGCACAACAAGTGCAATGAAGTCAAATTCATGAACCAATGGCTCTTATTAACTGGTCATTTTTGGTCAATATTTAGTAGTCAGGGGTAGAGATTTGGGAAAACCCAGTTCACATTGATGGGAGAAAGGGTGAGCTTGTAATATAGGGTACAGGCCTGGGAACCAAAGGTTCTGCTGAGCAGTAAAGGCCAGGCAGGGCCGTGTGGAGGGGTGGGAACATGAGGAGCAGTGTCCTGCCAGGCTGCTCTTCCCGCGGGAGCCTTGGACGGAGAGACACTCAGAGTCGATAGGCTCTCTTCCTGCCGCGGGGTCAGGCCCCCTCCACAGCTTCCCACCGACCAGGCAGGGCCCAGCTTACAGTGGCAGGTTAAAATTAGTCTCTATGGCTGAACCCGAGGCCTCCCTCTCTCCAGCCACTCGCCCAGCTCTGAGAACTAGAGTCTGATAAAGCACGCAGTTTTCACACACTAACTCTTCTCTGTCAGAGAGACAGATACTATCCATTTTCTTTCGGCCCCCACGCTGAGAGGCGGAGGATGATGGGGCTTTTGCGCACTTCGTACTTGGGAGTGAAGCACAATGCTGAACTCTGTCTGAACTCCCGCTCCATGATTTCTGCTTTATTATGACGCCAATTTCATTTTAAAAGCTGATTCAGGCCACAGTTCCCTCAGAAGCAATTAAAACACAGCAGGGGCAACCTGTAGGATATCCTCTGCTGTCTCTTCAATAGGACCAGATGCGTGCAGAGCCAACCTGTTGGTTATAACAATGTTTTTATTCCTTGTGTTGTCCTCCCTTGCTCACGCTATGCCCTTTTAGTCATCCCAAATGATTCACAGGTACTCTGGCGGCTCATCAAAGTCTAAATAAACCACATGGATTCTTAGATTTAATCAAAACGGTTGGCACCGATACATATTCTATAACAGTAAAGTTAACACACCGTTTACTGGTCAGAAATGGGACTACTTGTCAATTATATGAGATCAACCAAAAGCCAAAGACAATGATCCAATCATCAAATCAATTCTTAATAGACAGCGTGTCGTCTTTTTTTTTGTATTTAAGAAGCCATTTTTTGTCAAAATATAGAAGAGACAGCCTGATCTCATGAGAAAACGTATCTATATTACATCTAGTCAGATTAATGTCTAATTTGTACAAATTCATATAAGTACGAACTTGTATGATTTTTAAAAAGAGGTGAGGCACCCAACCCCACCCCTAAACCCAACTGCCATTGGGGGATAAGCATATCATACTACTTTGTCTGAATAAGATTGCACGATTTTATACAAATTAGCCTCTAAATCAAAAAGTTACAAATTGCTGTGAGATAGCGTTGGAAGAGAAGACTTATCATAACCTCCATTTCATACCTCATCCCAACATTTTGTTCTTAAATATGATGTAGCACCAGTTTGTGGTGTTTAAAGTGCGAATCGAGCTTTCCAGTCTGTTGAAAGGTGCTCCTGTAACAGCTCCCTGTTGTTAATTCAAACAAATGTCAGCGCTAATGTGCGCAAATGCTCCCAAATAAAGCGAGTGTTTGCCCACAGAAGTGGAAGCTCCTTTCTGAGGTTCCCGGTGTAAGTGATATTGACCAGTCCAATCCTGGCCAGTCTTTTGCCGGCCTTCCAGTAAGATGGAATGTGTGTGTGTGTGTGGGGAATCGATGCATGTGAGGCCAGTCAGCACGTGTGTTTAGACAAGTTTGAGGGGATAATGGCTGTTGCCGCTCGGACACACCGATCTAATGGAGACGAATGGCTCCAATCCTCATTAAAAGCAAAGCCAATGGACTAGAGTTTCGGTGTTAATGTACTGCTTTCATTGTTAAGGTGTGTGCTGGCTTTCAGAGTCAAAACAAGATAAGAGTGTTTTCACACCTGGTTAGTGTAGTGCTGGTTTTTCTAAAACCTCAGACATTTTAGTCAGCAAGTTTGCAGTTAAAAGGATGACATTGGAAACGATGATGAAAGAAAAAGCTGCAGAAGTTTTGTTTATATCTGACATAGCTAGCAACTGCCACAAACTGGTTAATGCTACAAGCATTTGAACGTAACTTTTTGGCCTCCCTTTTAAGTTCTGTTGCACCATAGTTGCACAAAAGTCACACAAGTAAAATGTGATTGCAGTATGTTTTTTTTTTTTTTAAACTGTTTTAAATGGAATATTTCTGGCAATCCATATTAAAAGTACATCCAATGTCAACTCACACTGATTTCACAATGATTGTCTGGCTTAGAATGATTAAATAAGGGCTGGCTTTCGAAATAATGCTGCCAGTCTGTGTTTCTTGGTGTCAAGTGTATTTTAACCAGGTTAACTAATTCAAATACATTATTTTTACTATTATTTTATTCTAGTATTTTTTGTATACTAATTAGTTTCTGGTGTGTATGTATATATATGTATACACACACACACACACACACACACACTCATTGGTCACTTTATTAGGTATAACTGTCCAGCTGCTTGTTAATGCAAATTTCTAATCAGCCAATCACATTGCAGCATCTCAATGCATTTAGCCAGAAACTGCTAATTTACTGGGATTTTCATGTACAACCATCTCTAGGGTTTACAGAGAATGATCAAAAAAGAGAAAATATCCAGTGAGCGGCAATTCTGTGGGCACAAATGCCTTAATGATACCAGAGGTCAGAGGAGAATGGCCAGACTGGTTCCAGCTAATAGAAAGGCAACAGTTACTTAAAAAAACACTCGTTACAACTGAGGAATGCAGAAGAGCATCTCTGAACGCACAACACGTCGATCCTTGGGGCGGATGTGCTACAGAAGCAGAAGACCACATCAGGTCTGATGAGTCTTGATTTCTGCTGCGACATTCACATGGTAGGGTCAGAATCTGGCGTCAGAAACATGAAAGCAGGCATCCATCCTGCTTTGTGTCAATGGTTCAGGCTGGTGGTAGTGGTGTAATGATGTGGGAGATATTTTCTTGGCACACTTTGGTCCCCTTTGTACCAATTGAGCATCATATCAACGCCACAGCTTATCTGAGTATGATTGCTGACCATGTCCATCCCTTTAGGACCACAGTGTACCCATCTTCTGATGGCTACTTCCAGCAGGATAAAGCACCATGTCATAAAGCACAAATCATCTCAGACTGGTTTCTCACTGTGCTCCATGAGATGTGGTGAAATATGAGATTCGCATTATGAATGTCCAGCTGACAAATCTGCAGCAACTGCTTGATGCTATTATGTCAATATGGATCAAAATCTCTGAGGAATACTAGTAAGGTTACCTAATAAAGTGGCCGGTGAGTGTGTATATATATTAAATAAAAGATGATAAAGTATTGCTATAGAATAGTTAATATTGTATTAATTTTAATTTATAATAATATTGTATTTTGCAGTTGAACTTTTTCAACAGTAAATTGTTCATCTTTTTATATTTATCACTTTAAATATTATACTTTAAAATAATTTGTCTATGTGTATGGGTATATGTGTGCAGGTGTATTTGTATATAACTTTTAATGTTATATAGTTGTAATTTAAAAACAAAAAACGACCGTGTAAATGTGTCATCCCATTTGAAGACTAAAGTCATAGTATGTTGTTTCTCAAATTCGTCAAGGGCCAAGATTACATCACATGCATTCTTACTCTAAGACATTGGGCCCTATCATACGCCCGGCGCAATGTGGCGCAAGCCGCGGCGCAATACTTGTTTGCTAACTTCAGCTTGGCGCAAGAGTCGTTTTGTTGTTTTGCGCATTTGCGCTCATGTGCGCCCTTAGGCGTTCTGGTCTAAAAAGGAAGGCATTCTGAGGCGCACTGCTGGCGCGTTGCTATTTTGAGAAACTCTAATAGATTTTTCATTAGACCAAAACAAACCTGTTCTAAACTTCAGCGCAGAGTTGTGCCTCGCTTACACACTGCTTAATAGCGTACACACAAGATGTAGAGCAATAGGCAAATATCTTTTCATATGAAAAAATAAAAATATTAGGGATATGCCTATATATAGGATATAATAAGAATATATATAGGATATAAAAATAAAGGATTAAAATATTACAAAACATATTATTTTCTAGCATACATAAATATGAAAAATCACAGCTTTTTTGCCTGCTTCATCTCGGGAGGCTTTTTCAGTTCATTCATAACAATTTGCTTTCATATAATGTTATTATTATTAGCAGTATTATTTATTATATCTATATTTATATTTGTTTTATCAAAAACAAGCTTAGATTTGCCCTCCTGCAGGTTTTAGACCATATGGGGCACAGCATGTGTTTTAGGATATAACTCAGGTTTTTGAACACACTTCGTTATTATTGTTAATTTATTAATTTGCTGGAAATTAGAACTGAATTTAAGAAATAGTTTTGAAACAAATATTTGCGCTTAACAAACGCAATTAATTATTTATAGACTAATTGATGTCTGTGCGTAAAGGTTTCCCTATCCAAGAGCGAAAGTGAAAGTAGATCCATTATCTCTCATTCTCACTCAGTAGATGCTCTGTTTAACAGTTTTCTGTTTACTGTTTGCTTGTGAAATGCTCAGTTTTTCCACTTCCACTTACTTGACGTCCTGTAAATAGCAAATGCGCTTATGGTGCCACGCAGCTGGCTCTTAAAGGGAATGGGAGATGAGACTCTAATCGGTTTATTCTCAAAACACACCTATAACTCATTAAAAAATAAACTCAACCCGTTTAGACCATGCGCCACGGCGCAAAATGGATTTTCCCATCTTTAAATTAGCAAATATGAATTCTGACACGCCCTGAAAGCGTTTGCGCCCTGCGCTTTCCGTTTTGCGCATGGACCGTCAAAATAGAGCCCACTGAGTAAAAGATTCATCCAAAAACATGCTTTTGTTTTTTTCATGATGTTTTTTTTTCAGAGCAGACATGGCTTAGAGAAAAGGGCTCCAGAGTTCATGAATGACGCTGGCTTGCATTAAGATGTCTGTGCACATTCTGATGAATGGGATTTGCCATATCGTGCAGTGCCACAGCCAGCAGGAAAACAAGCAGATAACACATCCTTCTCACATTCGTCAAGCTGTGCATTTCACAATCTCTTCAAAAATGAATGACCAGAGCCGCCCCGTCAGTGGCCAGTTCGTGTCCGATGTGTGGGAGTAACAATTATCAGCAAACTGCCTATGAAAAGTATTCACTTTATTACTTCCTCCACTAGTCTACAAAAAGTCCATCCTCTGCTTGAAGAAGTGGGCGATTTAACAGCTAGTCTCCTCACATGTCTGTTGTTAGCTCTCAGCAAGAGTGTTTTGTGACCTGTTCGGTGAGTGGGTGTTTGTATTTTTGAGAAATTGTGCAAGTGTGTATACCCCTCCATCCTCAAGTTTCCAACTGAATCATAATCGTCATCTGTGTATGATTATGTGATACAAACACAGTACCACTGAGAGCCGGTGTGTGTGTTTGTGTGTTTGAGAGACGTCCGGGTGTAGGACTGGCTGGAGGGCAGGGTATAGCGTGCATGTGGAGTGTCCGTAGCAGGGGACGCCAGGCTGTCTCCAGGATCTGAGGCCCTCCCCAGCAGCACAGACGCAGGAAGAGCGCTCCATAAATCAGCCCAGATTAGAGGGGCCGCTGGGCCGAGCTCCGCAGACTGCGCTGCTTTATGTCAGAGCACCAGAGATGGCTTAAACAGTCTTTCTCTTCACTTTTTATTAAATTTGCTCTCTCAGACTTAAAGGGGGGAGACTGAAGGACTGAACTGGTGTGTGACATCATTTTGGATAAAATCAGGCCAAAAGGAAGTTTGTTTGAAATGTTTTTGGAAGTTTGATACAGTTTGCCAGAGCAAACTTTGGTATAACATTTGTATGGCAGAGAAATGCAATGTACTACTATTGGTCTGTGGGAATGATGATGCAGTTCAATGCAGATGTGACTTTAAGCTCCGCCTTCTTTATAGAAGATCGTTGTCCAGATACAATTTCTGTTTAGTTTGAGCCCAAACTAATTTACAGTTGAAAATAGGGCTTGACGATACAGATAATATATTGAATCGCAATAAAATTTATATCAATAATAATAAGCACTGGACGTTTTACTGTATATTGATCTAAGAGCCAATCACAGAGCAGAAATGTGCAACAATGGGAATTTAAAAGTATGTTGATATTAGATATGTACTGAATTTACGGCTACGAAAAATGTATTGGTCGAAAATATGTTATTCCAGTTATTGGTCATTTTTGGGGTACTCTTTTAAATCTGGAAGCATTAGCAACATATTTTTAAATATATATGGTTATAGTTCAATATGGAAAATAATTATCTAGATTGCATTTTTGTCATATCACCCAGTCCTAGTTGAACTGAAGTTGTAAATCCAATTAAAACCAAAACTGACTTTTTTCATGTTTCATATTGTAAAGCTGCTCTTATTAAACTTCAATATAGTTTAGTATGGCCTAACTTAACATAAGCAGGAAAGAAAGTGATCAAATTATTCTCAGTGTAGACTTTAATAAGAGTCTACGGTCAAACCTACTTTTAAGGTACAATTCTTGCTATTTATAAACCAGTAACTATGACATTTGCCTCAGTATACTCCTAGTTTGTTGCTTATTAATAGTTTTTATGGTAGTAGTTTAGGTATTGGGTAGGATTAGGAATGTAGAATAGGACCATGCCGAATATGCACTTTATAGGTGCAAATAAAACCAATATCTTAAAAATAAGGTCACAAGGATAGGTCACTAGGTGAATAGTGAGAATTGGTACTTAAACTAATGTGTTAACAAATATATATTTATTTTATACTGTTAAGAGTAAGCTCTATTTTAATTTTAATTATAATTTTCTATTATTTGCAGTTGCAATCAGAATGACTAAACCCCCTTTAAAATGTTAATTCTTTTTGAAATATTTCCCAAATTATGTTTAACAGCGCAAGGAAATTTTCACAGTAAGTCTGATAGTATTTTTTCTTCCGGAGAAAGGCTTATTTGTTTTATTCCAGCTAGAATAAAGCAGTTTTTAATTTTTGAAAAAACATTTTAAGACCATTTTAAGGTCAAAATTATTAGCCCTTTAAAGCTATGTTTTTTTCGATATCTACAGAACAAACCATCGTTATGCAGAAACTTGCCTAACTACCCTTACCTGCCTAGTTAGCCTAATTAACCTAGTTAAGCCTTTAAATGTCACTTTAAGCTGTATAGAAGTGTCTTAAAGAATATGTAGTAGAATATAATTGTCATCATGGCAAAGATAAAATAAATCAGTTATTAGAGATGAGTTCTTAAAACTATTATATTTAGAAATGTGTTGAAAAAAATCTTCTCTCCGATAAACAGAAATTAGGGGAAAAATAAACAGGGGATCTAATAATTCAGGGGGTTTAATAATTCTGATTGCAACTGTATTTAGCCTGTTGATTGTAATTGTAATTTTGTATCCTTACTGTATTACTGACTCTTTGACTGTTAACATTTGGTCATTTTGGGTGTTTTATTAATGCACTGGCAGAGGCCCCCTCACAAGTTTTGCTTAGCCCCCCTAGAAGTCAAATGCTCTGATCAAGAGTATAGAGATCATTGAGAATTGAAGATGAGAAGGCAGAGAGCCTCAAATGATGAGCTTTCCAGTAATGGCTGAGGAATAACAGAGCGACTGGATTTACAAAGTATCTGTTGTGTTTGATAGCTGAGACTAATCTGAGCCCGGGGAGAGAGAGATGGCCGTCCTGCTCACTCTCACTCGCCGAACAAAGGACCCTCCATGTCTGCACGGAAATGCAGCATCACACAGCACATTCTTCTACACACATTCTCTCTGGCTTGTTGCGCGCACACACACAATATTTTTTTCTCACGCTCGCAGACAAATGCTCTCTGTCAAAAACTCTCACTGTCATTTCCCGCTGCCTGTATCAGGTACCATGTGTTTTCCTTATTATTAGCTCTGGTGTTGGAACCCTCCAGGGCAGACAGTGCTCACTTCAGATTGCACTGCATTGTTTACAAAACGAAAGTCAGCTTTATTTCTGTGCTCTTTTACCTAGTTTTAGGTTGAAAACACAAGCTCATTGGTAAGGGCTCATTTCAGTATGACTGAAGGAATACAAAAGCATACTCCACATACATGCTGTATGTAGAATAGTGTGATTAGCAGAGAACAGCAAAGATTGAAGCAGGAGGAAAGATTACAGCTAAACGGTCGGAGCAGTCAAAAATTAGTAGTGTGATCTTGGTCCACTTTTCTTCCAGGCTGTTTCACAGTTTGGAATCTGCATGGCTTTCTTAGCAGTAATCATGTCGGCAAGTTTTTCCAAGAGATTTACAATCAGGTTTAGATGAGGATTCTGGGCTGGTCATTTTACTATGTAAATATTTCAGCTTCAATTTACTGCTTTACCTGTTTTGCTGTGTGATGGGGCTCATTGTCTTGTATGAAAATTACAGACTGATTGTGTGAAGAATGCAGGGAGAGGAACAGCATGTTGCTGAAGGAGTTTCTGATAAACATTTGGGGTTTGGTCTTTCTTCAGTTTTATGATAACCACAATGTTTCCCACCTATCCCAAATCACGTAAACTTGATGTCATCACTAAAACTGTAATGTTTGCAGATTGATGATGCTGAACACCATAGTTGCAGATCCAAATACAGCATTTATTTAGGAGAGAAGTCATACACGCAGTGATCATAACAGGTGAACAACAGTAAAATAAGGGTTATCCAAAGTCATAGTCAAGCAAGCAAAAGGTCAAGCAATGCAGCTAAAGATTAATACACAGAAGAACAAGGCGAGGCTCGGAACACAGAAGACCAGGCAGGATATTACTCTGACATGAAAACATTACAATGTCGCAAGACTCAGCCCTGAGGTGTGTGTGCGTGCAGCTTAAATAGTCCTTGTTATCAATTCTTGATGATCTTCCGGGTGTGTGTGTGTGTGTAATCAACAACAGCTATATGTGTGAACTGCATGTATGGAGTTGTAGTCCTTAATGTGGCAGATTTGTAGTTCTCCAGCCAACTGCCTTTTTACCAGCGATCTGCAGCCGCTAGATTGCTGGAGATCATAACAAAAACAAACATTCAACATTTTTCTGTATGCAAAACAGGCTCCTCTGAAAAGTTAAATATATTACTTTTATTTCATGAGAAGTTTTAGTCCAAATTCTCTTAAACAGCGACACTGTAGGGCTAGGAAAAATCTCTGTTTACATAAAGCTGTCAAGGGCATATCAGAGCAACTGGTAGTGAAATACATTTTACTGTAAATTCATATTGGCCAATCAAAAGCATCAAAATGCTTCTGATCGATTCTGATTGGCTGTCAACATGATGCTCAAGCCATTGCACAGAAATGTATGTTGTAAATGACACAATGGAAATGATGGCGAGGACAACCTGGTTTCGCAGACTACACAACTACACAGTCCCTGGCATTGTGAAAATCTTCACCCTGACAGGAGTTTTCAAAAGTCCCTATACTGTAATTTGTGTGAGCATAAACCATGTAGAAAAATCTACATTTAGAAAATTCTTGCTTTCATGTGGACCGAGCATTACTCTGTACATCTTTACCAAAGTGTATTGTAAGATCCTGTGATGGCTTGAGTACAAAATTTGGCCCCAAACTCAGTGTAAAAAGTGTGGGTCACAGGTCCACATCATTTTCCAGCAAAGTCTGTCAGCGTACAATAATGGTTTTCTTGTTGTTCTTTCCTATTTTTGGATGCAAAGCCAGAACAGTATTATTGTGTTGGCTCATGGACATGTTCTCCCCATATTTTAAAAATAATTATATTTTGACAACTTTTTCCCCCATCACAATCCAATTACAGTTTCCAATCCTGTCCTAATGATAGCTTTTGAATGTAATAAAGTGTGTATAGTATCTTTGGCTGGAACCGAAGAAAATCCTTCAAAAGTGAAACCAGGCCAGTAAAAACACCAGTAGCTGTAACCTCTTGTCTTTTCTCTCCGCTGTCTATGTGTTGGTCATTTGAACACAGCCAAAGTTTGGGCTGTAATCTCTAAATTGGTGTCTTTCTCTGCAGTGAGCGTGATGTATTCCTCTGTACGCTCACAGTGAAGGGCCATGGGAACTGTGCATCGTGTGAAGTCACAGAGATATTCGTCAAAAAAAGTTGTTAGAATGGCCATGCTGACGTTCCTCCCCCTCTTCAGCATGTCACAGGGAAAGTATTGATCCACAACTTCCCAAAGTTATTTATAATTGAAGATAAACAAGGAATGTCCATATGCCTGGGAGCCAAGTCAATGGGGGTGCGTTGTTTTTATTTTCTGTTTTTCTTAATTCTTTTTTTTCTTGTGAATCCTTGAAGAAAGTTCTCAAGGGTTTTTGTTGTTGTTGTTGTTGTTTTTTTTTTGTAATATAAGTAAAAATAAAATAATCTATAATTAAAGATACACATATAAAGAAGTGATAAACCAAGTGACACCAGCCCACGTAACGTGGGAAGGAAACTGTTTGCATTATAGACGTAACACATCCTATTATTATCCCACTGTGTGTGACAGCTCTGACCAGAGCTGCCCTTAAACACACACTGAGCTGTTTGAGGAGAAACGCTACTTCCTCTCTCCACACACACACAGACCATCTAAGGCCAGACCATTCCCAAGTCTTATTTCTGACAGTCTTTATGGGAATGCTTAAATATAACCTTGGCGGCCAGCAGAGACATAATAATCAAATGAGTTGAGCAGTATTTTTTCCCACTTCAAGGTGGTCCTGCTAATCTTTGGGGGCACTGTCACAATTTTGGTTGGAAAGAAGTGTTTTTGGCCTTTATTTAAAGGCAATGTAAGCTTTGCCAACTCATTCCCTCTTTCACCACACAGCAGGAACGTCTTGCGCCACAGCTTCTGATGCTTCACTTCTTTTTAAACAAACACAAAAGCTTTTTCCACAGATCATCAGGAGAAAATAATGTTTGGTTAGTGTGATTCACAAAGTAGCAATTAGCATTAGGGACACTTACTGTACATACTGGAGCTCGGACTGACAGTTTGATAGAGGAAATTGGGTAACTGCCTCATGGGCAGAGCAACGATATATTGTGCCATTGCACTGTGGGTATCCCGAGTTTGAGTTTCTGGATTCCATCCCTCCTCTCTCTTTCTCTCAAGCCTCACTTTCTGTCAAGATACTGCCTGTGATGATACAGCCAATGAACCCAAATCTTAAGGTGTACTCACACTAGGCACAATTGTCTTGACTCCAAGACTCGATTGTCTCCCTTTCCTCCTTGGCCTTCACTCACACTGCAATTTTACCTTTCGAGCCCAAGTCTAATTTACATTTGTCATTTAGCAGACGCTTTTGTCTAAAGCAGCTTACAAATCAAGAGGCATTCTGCAATTCAACAAGAGAAGGCAATGCTGTGTGTTGTAATTGTTGAATCTAATAATTGCTGTTGTTGTTGTTGTTGTTTAAAGTGCTCAGGGGATTGCAAAAGAGATGTTTTTTTAGTTGTCAATTGAATGATACCAGAGAATCAACAGTCTGCATGAGACTGGGAAGATGTTTCCACCAGTCAGAAACATTGATTATAAATTTGTATTCAAATATTTAGAGCCTCTTTGTGATAGTGCTATCACATGTCTGTCTGTTAATAAGTCAGTTTCTATTTACACTTTTTTGCTATCATCTGATGCTCTCTCAGGCCTCGTTTACACAAATACGTTTTAGTTTTAAAACGTCTGAGCTTCAGGCAGTCAGTGGGTGCTTTGAGCACACCTCTCTAGGTGAGAGCAGTGCATGTTGGACAGTTCATCAATGATACTACTGGATCTCATCTCACTATAGTTGTTAAACATGATATTTAACTCATCTTGTCTTTGTCTTTTAAATCTATTAAATGATCTCAGGTAACATGTTTTGGCTGAGCACAAAGATAAGTTAATAAACTTATTAATTTATATAACCACATAGGCTGATTCTGCACATTTGACTGATTGCTTGCCTTTTTTTTATATTGTATACACTTATGGCACGTTATAATTTTATAGGCCTAATGATCACTATTGGTTTTTAAAACTGATATTCAGCAAAAGAGGCAAAGTATGTTTCATATTTTTCAACGAAAATGAAAGGAGGTAATTATGTTTTAGGCTCTGTTTTGTTTTGTTTTGTTATAAATATGCATACAGTGAAGATGACGCTTATATAAACATGTAGCTACATCATCCCTCAACATTTTTGCTCATGTTTTCATTTTTTAAGGTAATGAAACAATGTAGCAGGGTGATGTGAATAAGGTTATAAAAAATAACCTACAATGTTCCCTTTGAAGGTTTATCTGACATGTTCTCCGGAGTTTGTTTTCCATGAAAAACTTACAAAGTCTGAACTTACAAGGAAAAGTTGCAAGACTGAACTTTGTGTACTTAATACTGAGGAATACTGAAGTCCCAATCATATGGCAAATTTCTGCAGCCACTCCTCCGTTTTCAAATATCTCCATTTTCCCCCATCCACACTGACAAGGAGCAGCAGCGGTTTAAAATGAAAACGGCTCCTCCAGCATTTTCAAAATGCTCCGTTTTCAGGGCTGGAAAACTCCAGGGTAATTTGGACGAAAGGCATAACCATAGCAAAACTTGTGTGTTTTAAAAACTAAAACGTATTAGTGTGAACAGGGCCTTATACACACTAAAATGATACATTTTTGCATCTAGTCATTGATGTTTACAAAACACCACAACATCCAACATCATATCAGCATCATTTTTGGCACAACTGGTTTGATGTAGTTTGAGCCCAGCTTAAGTGACTTCTTTCAAAAACATTTCAAAAATCTTGCAGACTCTAAAGCTTTTAAAAATATTGTTCTATCAGAACTGTAAAATTGGTGTATGCCAAACACAAAAGCACTCATCAACACAAAATAAAAAGTGATGAAGCATTAGATCAGATCTCCAGGAGGAAGGAAGGAAGGGCACTTGGTGGAGTCCCAATATAGAAGGAAGTGATCTCATAGAACTCAAGGTTAACCGAAGTATCTGGATCTCTCAACACCACCTGCCCCGCTCTCACTCTCCTTCAGGCTGAAATAAACCAAATGCTTCCTCGACGTACGCTATCCCCTCTCTTTCATCAACAAACTGTGCTAATGACTTGTTCAAAGCTGCTTGTTCTTGCTCCTGCAGAGAGAAGGCTTTGATGATGTATGGTTGTCTCGGGTGGTGTGGTCCTTAAGAAAGCTTTGACACTTGGAAGGCCTCCCATCGCCTTGGAGCTGGTTCAGCGGCACTGGTCCTCACGCTTCACGGTCTAAAACTGTCACCATGTGTAGAATTACAACAATTAGTCTGTGATTTGTGTGAGACGGTGGCCCGAGGCTGCGGACCACCCATGCGTTGCTGCTGGGGAAAGGTGCTGGTGACTCAGTCCTCTGTAGGCGTCAATGGAGCCGTTCTCCATTTGAGCAGCTGCTTAGCAAGGGTCAAATTGTAAGACTTCCAGGGAATTCTGCTGTTTTGGCATGTTTCCTTTTTTTTAAGAAATGACAACTCATAGAGCTCTGCTACCACACAAACCTCACATGTGGAAGTCTCAATAGCCATGTTTCCATCCATAAATTTAAAACATTTATGACAATTGACAACTGTGTATGATAGATTTTTTTATTATCTGCTAAGAAAAAATTTGTGCAAACTACGATGGGAACACATTACTAAATAAATTCCTGAATGCTGTTAAAAAGTTTTTAAAGGGCACCAGTTTTACCCCTTTTTCACAATCTAAGATAAGTCTTTAGTGTCTCAAGAATGTGTCTGTAAAGTTTCAGCTCAAAACACCTATCAGATTATTTATTATACCTTTAAGAATATTGCAGTTTTCTGTTCTGAACAAAATGTAACTGTAGAACTAATGCTAGTTCTTCCCGCCCATCGTTCCCACGTGCCTATCAGAGTGTGCCTTAATCTCCGCCTCGGTTATGTCATAGACACACAGCACCAAGCAAGCGACACACAGCATCACGCTCTCTCTTATTCACACACATACACACATACACACACACATAGACAGCGCCAAGCTAGAGACGCACAGCCTCACGCTCTCACTCTCATTCACACACATGCACATACACACACATAGACAGCAACAAACAAGCGACACACAGCATCACGCGCTCTCATTCACACACATACAAACACGTGCTTGCTCACGCGGGAGTCAGAAGCGATATTGTTAGACCGCTCGCTCTCTTTCAAATTACATTAATCTGGTCGAGAATGCAGGCCTCTACTCTTAGGCCCCGTTTACACGAATACAATTTAGTTTTAAAACCCACAAGTTTTGCTACGGTTACGCCATCCATCCACACTACATGGAGACATATGAAAACGGAGGCTGATTGAGGCTTTTCCTCAATATTAAGTAACCTACACACAGTTCAATCCTGCCTTCTCTTTTTTAAGTTCAGACTTTGCAAGTTTAATATGGAAAACAAACTCCTGAGGACAATTCGGGTAAATCATCAAAGGCAAGTGTACTTTATAGCCTCATTCACATCACCCAGACTATGTTGTTTTACTTTCTAAACAATAAAATGAAAACATGATATTAGGTAATTGCCTATTTTCACTTTGAAATCAGCAACTTAATAGACAGCAGAAATGTTGAGGCGCTGTGCTGGATATACAGTATGAGCGTCATTTTCACTGTATGCATATTTATTACAAAACGCAGCCTATAATATACTTTCCTACTTTCATTTTCATTGAAAATACGAAACATACCCTCTCTTTTGCTGAATATTAGTTTTAATTATCAATAATGGCCATTATAAAAGTATAGCGTACAATAAGTTTATACATTATAGGAAATAAAGGCAATCAATCAGTCAATATACAGAATGTACGTGGTTACATTAATTAGTTACTTATCTTTGCTCTCAGCCAAAACACATTACCTGAGAACAAGTAATAGATTCAAAAGACCAAAGTTTGGGAATATGTCGTTGAATTAAATATCACGTTTAACAAATATAGTGAGAAATATAGTGAGATTGGATCCAGCAGTAGATCCTTGATGAACAGTCCGACGAGCACAACTCTCATCTGGTTAGATATGTTGCAGCGCATGCCAGAGTGTGTGTGTGTGTGTGTGTGTGTGTGTGTGTGTGTGTGTGTGTGTGTGTGTGTGTGTGTGTGTGTGTGTGTGTGTGTGTGTGTGTGTGTGTGTGTGTGTGTGTGTGTGTGTGTGTGCGTGCGTGCGTGCGTGCGTGCGTGCGTGCGTGCGTGCGTGCGTGCGTGTGTGTGTGGTCACGTGATGTGCGTTTTCAGTGGTGTGGTGTAGACGGAGAGTTGTTCAGAAACGCTGGGTGAAATGCTAGTGTGGACGCGGATAATTTTCATTCTAAAATGCTGTTTTAAAAATAAAACCCTGTATTGTAAATGGGTCACATTCAATGCATTTTATTTTCTTCTTTTGACGTGCAAGTAATTTATTATAAGTGAAAAAAGCCCCACACTGTCATTTTCTACTGCACCTAATTCCACTTTTTATTTTGAAATTTGGAGTCACTTTATCAGGAAGTGACAATTTTGTTGTCTTTGACTCATTGGAGGGAAATTTTTTCTCCCTTTTTTAAGTTTTATGCAAACATTTAATTTGCATATTTTGAATGAAAACATAGCTGTTGTCTTATTATAGTTTGACTTTGGATTAGTTGTAGATGCGTTGGAAGTGTTTAGGAAAGCAAATAGCAAGTGTTAATGCACAAATCATTTAGACTCCTTATTGCAGACAAGACCCTGTTAGTGGCTGGCAGACTTCTTCCCACAAGAGAATAAGGCTTGTATATCTTGCTTGTCATCTGCTATGAGTGTTTATCCATGCCTGTAGTGGCCAAGTAAACAGTGTCTTGACCATAGATTGTCACCATGAAGTCTCATCTCCACACTTATTTTGAGAGCTAATTCTTTTCTGACATTTGTGAAATTTTATTTATGCGTCATTTTATTTACACACTGTATTCTTTTTTTATTGGTGACTGTTTATTTTGTTGGATGTTATTGAGAATGTGTATTTGTATTTTTTTATTTATACTTTTTAATACAGTTAATTTAGATCTTTATGGTGCGACGTAGTTTTAGAATTTTGGAGCATATTTTAGTCTTTGCAGTTAAAGAATTTACGTTAGGGAAGCACCAAACTGTAAATATTTGGCCGAACCTGAAACCTATAATTCTGGATGCACTTTGCAAAAACTACATCGTGAGGGAGAATGAAATCTGCTAAATCTGTGCAGACACTGGGGTCAGTTTTTTTTTTGGTTCATGTTTAAGATGTATATGTAAATATACAGTATATATACTTAATTTATTTTAAATGCATAGCATTTCATTTTTTAATCTAATTTAATTATAATAAATATCTAATTAAAAACTGATAATGTTTCTTTTTTAAAATATTTCCCAATTGATGTTTAACAGAGTATCACAGTATGTCTGATAATATTTTTTTCTTCTGGAGAAAATCTTACTTGTTAAATTTCGGTTAGAATAAAAGCAGTTTTTCATTTTTCATTGTAGTTTAATTTCAATATTATTAAACCCTTTAAGCTATGTATATTTTGATAGTCTCGAGAACAGACTTTACTAATTACGCTAACCTGCCTAGTTAACCTAATTAACCTAGTAAATCATTTAAATGTCACTTTAAGCTGTATAGAAGTGTCTTTAAAAATATCTAGTAAAATATTATTTTGGCAAAAATCTTTGCCATCATGGCAAAGATAAAATAAATCAGCTATTAGAAATGACTTATTAAAACTATTATTTGTAGAAATGGGTTGGTACAATTTTGGTAACCAACCTCACTGTAAAAAAAAAGTAGTTTTTAATAAAATAACTAAATAAACAAGTGGCACATTAAAATCTAAACAGTTTCAACCTAGCTTGTTAATGTAATAGAATAAACAGAATTTATTTCTATTTTACCTCTGTAAATCCAACAGTGCTTTTAAAATCTGCTTTGTAGTCCTAATGTTAACTCATAACACCTTTAAAAATTTAGGTGGTTCAAAAACAAAGAAGAAGAGTGCTGCATTTTTTAAAAAACATCTTGTTCTACAGAAGATGAAAGTCATACCTTTATAACAACATTACTAAATGCTGTCAGTTTTAAGTGAGTGATCACTAAAATTTATATCTTTTTTTAAAATAATGAAAGTACAAAGGATACGTTTTTCTACACAGAATCACGTTAAAGTTATTTATCATTTATCACAAAAGTCAAACCTTTCTGCTGATACTCTTTAATTTGCTCTGTTAAAAGTCACAAAGCCATTTACAAACAAGCGAGAGTGCAGTTTGCCAGTATCTGGAGGTATGCTGAATCTCCTGAGATCATCCATGATGGGTGAAATAACCTGAGATCAGTGACGGCTGCAGGTAAATGGCTCCATTTACTGTCCACTATGCTATCAGAATGGAGCATCTAACTATTGCCTATCCAACAGGCTTCACTCACTCTAATTGCGAGTAACCATTGGCCTTTGAAGTCTGACATGAGGAATCTGTGGTATTCTTCAGAATCTGCGCCTGAAAGGAGCGTCATCTATCCACATTCATTACGTCCCAGCTCAAGTGTATAAACAGTCAAATTAAGTAATGGGAAGTGATATTTCTGTGCAGAATGGACTTGCTGTGTTCCTCTAATGCTCGTCGATTATTTGTACAAGCGTAGTTTTGGAGCCCTTGTAATAGACTCAGCCCGAAATTTAAACCCTTTTGGACTTGGACACCATTGACTTCTAGGTGGAAATGTGCTTTTCGGAGGCCTAATGAACATGTCCCTGAACCCTTTTCCTTTGTACCGCCATCCCATAGCGTGGTACTTCAGCTTTGAAAAATGCCAGGAGAGTGTATCTCATGGCCCAAAGAATGTTTTATCTGCCCGAGTTATCGTTTTTCACTTAATGACACCCATTATGGCCTCAGAGCAGCAGAACAGGCAGCAAGCAACTGCATAAGAAGTTTGAAGTTTTTTTTCATTCTCTCTCCAAGGTGTAATGCAATCTAACCTTGGGAGGAGGCCTGGAGTGGCTGGAGCCGTAATATGTAAGAGGCTCCTCTGTTAAAAGTGGCGTCGCCAGGGACGGAGTTAAGGGCGAAAAAAACAGGTCTGCTTCTTGTCACTCAGGGCAGCTTCTGCCCAGGGAGTCTGTGGTACTGCAACCCAACACGGCCATGCCGACGCTATGTTCAGTGGGATAACCAAGCTTCATCATCTATTAGATCACTCATAAACTAAAAGAACGTTTCCAAAAGCTCCTCTATAGGTCATGCTGGGACGACCCGGATGACTCTGAGGCCCCGTTTACACTAGTACGTTTTAGTTTTAAAACGGCGTTTTAGAATGAAAACGATCCGCGTCCACACTCGCGTTTTACCCAGCGTTTCTGAACTGCTCTCCGTCCACACCAAAACGCTGAAAACGCACATCACGTGACCACACAGACGCTCTCGGGCAAGCGCTGCGCCCATCTACCCAGATGAGAGCTGTGCTAGTCGGACTTCTCATCAAGCATCTCCCGCTGGATCTAATCTCACTATATTTATTAAACGGGATATTTCATTCATCTTGTTGTCTTTATCTAACGACATATTCCCTGACTTTGGGCATTGGAATCTATTACTTGTTCTCAGGTAACGTGTTTTGGCTGAGCGCAAAGATAAGTTAATGATTAATGTAACCACGTAACGTTAGCCTATTCTGTATATTGACTGATCGCTTGCCTTTATTTCCTATAATGTATAAACTTATTGTATGTTATACTTTTTAAATGGCCATTATCAATTCTTAAAGCTGATACTCAGCAAAAGAGAGGGTGTTTCGTATTTTCACTGAAATTGAAAGGAGGCAGTTGTTATCAACTCCGTTTTGTTATAAATATCCACACAGTGAAGATGACACTCATCTTATGCAGCACGACGCCTCAACATGTCTGCTGTCTAAGTTGCTAATATTAAAATGAAAATAGGCAGTTCCTTATATCATGTTTACATTTTATTGTTGAGAAAGTGAAACAACGAAGCCAGGGTGATGTGAATGAAGTTATAAAGTACACTGTTCCCTTTGAAGATTTACCCGTGTCCTCGGTATAGTCTGCTTTTCCATATCAAACTGAGAATAAGAGATGCAGCCTTGATCAAACTTGCGAAGTCTGAACTTACACGGAGAAGATGCGGGACTGAACTGTGCGTGTTAGGCTACTTAATGTTCAGAAAAAGCCCCAATCAGAGAGGCGAACGTCTGCAGCCCCGCCTCCGTTTTCAGATTTCTCCGTTTTCCATCATCCACACTGAGACGGAGCAGCTGCGTTTTAGAATGAAAACGGCCTCTCCAGCGTTTTCGAAACGCTCCGTTTTCGGCGCTCGAGAACTCCGGCGTAGTGTGGACGGATGGCGTAACCGTAGCAAAACTTATGCGTTTTCAAACTAAAACGCACTAGTGTAAACGGGGCCTGAATCTCTAACCCCTGCTAATTCCAGCAGCTAAACCCTTCTGTTTTGTGTCACTTGTGTGAATAGGAAAGCGAGAGGTATCAAACCGGTGTTTGTGCTTCTCTGTTTTAATGGGCCATTTGAATAAGCCTGGTTGTGACCTCCTGACACCCATCACAATGAGCGGGGCGGCAGGGGGATTAGCTGCTATTTTCTGACAACTTTCTCCCTCTCTCCGTCCCTCGTTCTCACATGCCCACTGAGGTCTTTCTTGGAAGCATCTCTTGTGACAAGATCTAATGTAACGCTTGTGTATTTGAGGTCACTACAAGTTCAATTAGCCTCAGCCACCTGTTTGCATCTAACATTTCCAAACAACACTGGTCATCTTGGTGTTCAAGGTAAACATCTGAATAAACTGATACTCTCCTAGTGATGTTTAAAGAAGCAGAGCCTTTAATTTGGGTTTACATATATGGGTCAGTGACGCAATGCTGATTTGTGTTTCTTTTTCTTCTCTCTTTTTTTTTTTTTTTGCTACTTGGTGGCGTTCCCTTATTCACTACCGGTCAAAAGTTTGGGGTCAGTAGGATTTTTAAATGTTTTAAAATACAGTTATTCTGTTCACCAAGGCTGCATTTATTTAGTCATAAATACAGTACAAATTGTAAAATTGTGAAATGTTATTGCACTATAAAATAACTGTTCAAAAGTAGTTTATAATAAAATTTTATCATTTATTCCACTGATTTTAAAAATGAATTTCCAGCTTCATAAATCTAGTCTTTAAAGTCACATGATCCTTCAGAAATCACTCTAATATTATTATTATTATTATTAATAATAATAATAATAATAATAATTATTAGTATTATTATTATTAGTAGTAGTAGTAGTAGTAGTAGTAATATGATTATTATTATTATTATTATTATTATTTTATTATTATTGTTATTTTATAATAACAATATTAATGGTAATAGTAATAAAATAATGACTGGACTAATCATTTCATTCAAAACTACATACAATATGTATTTATTTTCAATTTTAATAAATATTAAACAACTCATTTAAATTTAATAAATGCCTTTTAAATAAATGCATTTTCTTTAAAAAATAACTAATAAAACTGGCCTCAAACGTTTGACTGGTATTGTAAGTCATAAAATAAAAGTATTTTAATAACCATTGTAATATAATTATAATAAAATAGTACAAGTCTAAGGGTACAGAATAAACCTTTTGTTGTTAATATATTTTTTAATTTATAAAATAAGTCCTCTATTAGTCATGATATAAAACTAATTACATACTATTTTGCTAGATATTTTTCAAGATACTAGTATTTACCTTAAAGTGCAATTTAAAGGCTTAACAAGGTTAATTAACTAGGTAAACTAGGCAAGTTAGGGTAATAAGGCAAGTTATTGTAAAACAAAATGGTTTGTTTTGTAGCCAAAAAGGGGGCTAAGAGTATTGACCCTAAAATAACTTTTAAAAAGTTTAAAACTGCTTTTGTTCTATCCAAAATAAATCAATAAGACTTTTTCCTATTATCATAAATACTATGAAAAATGTCTTGCTCCCTATTGTCACTATATATACTATATATATATTTTTTAATCAATAAATATTTTATGGGCATCACAGTGGCGCAGTGGATAGCACGATTGCCTCACAACAAAAAGGTTGCTAGTTTGAGCTAGAGGTCTGCATTCTGCATTATTTCTGCAGCGCTGGAATAAATTTACGAATAAATAATTAGCGTTTGATAACTGGTTTCATTTTGGATGGGAGCAAATGGTCTAACAATATCGCTCCCGACTCCCGAGCGAGCAAGCACGCCTATGTATGTGTGTGATTGAGACAGCGTAATGCTGCGCGCGCGCGCGCGTGTGTGTGTGTGTGTGTGTGTGTGTGTGTGTGTGTTTGTGTGTGTGTGTGTGTGTGTGTGTGTTTGTGTGTGTGTGTGTGTGTGTGTGTGTGTGTGTGTGTTTAAACAGACAGCTTGTTATAGGCTGTCTGCACTCTGTATAGCTGGGTCGTTTTCGGTTTTGTTCTTCCTCGCTCGTTAGCGGGAACAGGCGCGGCGGGTAGACAATGAAGCGGGTCGGGCAGCAGTACAACAAATGCTGAATATAAGCGGGAGCGGTCGGGTTCGGGCTAAAACCTGGCGTGATCGGGATTCAAAATTTAGTCCCGCGCAGATCTCTAGTTCGAGCCTCAGCTGGGTCAGTTGGCTTTTCTGTGTGAAGTTTGCATGCTTTCCCTGTGTTTTCGTGGTTTTCCTCCGTGTGCTCCGGTTTTCCCCACAGTCCGAAGACATGCTCTGTAGGTGGATTGGGTAAGCTAAATTCTCTGTAGTGTATGTATGTATGTGAATAAGTGTGTATGGGTGTTTCCCAGTGATGGGTTGCAGTTGAAAGGGCATCCGCTGTGTATGCTGGATAAGTTGGTGGTTCATTCCACTGTGGCGACCCCAGATTAATAATTGGACTAAGCTGAAAAAAATGAATGAATGAATATATGTTTCACAGTGAGTATAATAATTTTGCGCTCAAATGTGTGGATAATTATTAATATTAAAATAAAATATCAAAATTTAGTAAAAAATGTTTTGTAAAACTTGTAAACCACACATGCCATTAAATGTTTAACATTTTGATTTCCATTTTTGTAATCCTGGACAACTTTCTGACTAATATGTGGCATACAGTATATCACTGACGCCGTATTTAAGCATAACTATGTGTGCAGTATACATTACCATCTGTCCTTACATTTACCCTGATTGAGCCATCATCCGAGAGCCAGACTGGGTGCTGAGAGCTGCCTGTGCTACTGCGGATATATTCTCTCTGGGATTGGCCTTCACCCCTTGCGGATCAGGGGCGTAAAATTGCCGGCCCTTTTGCACCCACATGTGTTGATAAGTCCCATTAATATCTCACTGATCCCTGGCAGCTCAGAAGCCGTGTGGGAACTGTAAGCCCCATCATGTAGAAATGACTATCAGCACTATGATATTGAGTCGAGAGGGAGTGACCGGCGCTGATCTCTGTATGCGAGCCTATTAGGCATCAGCACTAAACGATCAGGGAGGGGGTTACATGTAGTCAGGTCTGAGCTGGTGACAGGTGCCGGGCCTGGCTTTGGCTTGCTATGACCCTCCGTGCTTGCCGGCGCTACCCACCTAATCCCCAGCCAGCTGTTGCAGTTGTCGTCCCAATCAGGGTAAAGTGTCGGGGCAGGTGGCGGCTGGTTCAGGTAGCTTTGGCGCATGCTGATCGGCAGATCTGGGTGGCAGTGACAGAGCTCTGCTGTCATGGGGATGCTTTCGGCCTTCTGAAAAATCTAGGCCACATGTTTCCAGAGCTGTCAGCGGCCCTCCAGACTTCCATCCATTATCCTGGGGCCGCCGCAGCATATATCGGGGCCCGGTGAGAGGGCAGGAGGTGGGTCAGGGTGCACTCAAACACCCCTGGTGGTGGTGAATGAATCAGACCGTCTCTGCTGGAGCGAGTTGTCACAGCGCTATTCATCATAGCAGGACACTGTCTGTCTGAAGCGTTAAGGTCTGCAGGATGTTGTGTCTGACGCTTAAAACCTGGAGAGGTCATTTGCCCGGCCCTTTATACCAAAGCTGAGTGAGATTTTGGATATTCTACAGGAAGCCTGTTGTAAATCAGCCTGCATGTTTTTTTTTTTTGGCATGAGCCTTATGTGATAAGCAGATTTGTGTGGTTGCCTTTGCAGATATAAGCGGAATTAATTAAAAATAAGAAATAATTACTAGTTTACTTAAAAAATTGCTGAAAATTAATATCTATTATTATCTTTTGGATATATGGACTATAGATTTTGGAGTGTTTTGTTTGTTGCTTTATCGCAATCATATATATATATATATATATATATATATATATATATATATATATATATATATATATATATATATATATATATATATATATATATATATACACACATATATATACATATATATGTGGTTTATTGAAATACAGTTTATTATTATTGGTATTATACCACGATATTCCAAATTCTCTATAGAGTTAAATAAAAAGAGGCAAATGTATCAGTGTGTATCAGTCTAGGCTCGTTTTCTTTTGTTTTATTATACATGCCTTTTATTTTGAATAGCAGTTTTTTTTGTTTTTTTTTTTTGCCATGGATGTTATGTGATAAGCAGATTGGGGTAGTTGCTTTTGCAGATATAAAGCAGAAGTATCTTCTAGTTTAAGTTATCCTAAAAATAACTACTTGTTTACTTTAAAAATAAATAGCTGGATATTAGTATCTCTATCATTGGATATCAGGAATATGGAGTTTTATTTTCATTTATTTATTTATTTATTTATTTATTTATTTATTTATTTATTTATTTATTTATATTTGTTTATTTATTTTGTCGGGAGCATTAGTGCAATCATTTTTTAATTGTAAAGGGCAATTATTTAAGCTAATTAATTAATTAATTAATAGTTTTTACTAAATTATATATTTATTTGTTTTACTTTATTTGTTTTACTTGATTTAAGTATTTATTTGTACTTTAAAACTATTTCTATTTATTATTTTTTTATTATTATTAGGGCTTTGTTGCTGGTATTATACCATAATATTCCAAATTCTCTAGAGTAAAATAAACAGACAAATATAGGTTGTGTAACAATATGGGCTTTTTTTTTTTTTTTTTTTTTAAACCATTTATTATTATTGGATTAGTAGCAGTTAACTTAATCCAACAACACTGCCACAGACCCACAGTCTTTTTTTTTAGTATAGTTTTTTGTTTTTGTTGTTGTTGACATGGATGGTTTGTGATATGCAGATTGAAGTATTACTTTTGCAGATAAAGCAGACATATCTTCTATTTTATATTTTATATATTTCTTCTATATTTCTGAATATTATAGTTTTATAGCTGAATATTAGAGTTTTTTTTGTCTGGAGCTTTAATGCAGTCATTTTTTAATTGTAAAGGGCCATTGTTAATTTCAGTTTAGTCCCTTTATTAAGCTGGCGTCTCCACATATTTTTTATGCAGCAGATGCTAAAGAGAAATTAAATAATCTTAATTAATTAAATATTATTTTTGTTATTTATGAATTATATATATATATATATATATATATATATATATATATATATATATATATTATTTTACTTTATTTATTTGTATTTTTGAACCATTTCTATTTATGTTTTCATTATTCTGATACCATAATATTCCAAATTCTCTAAAGTTAAAAAAAAACAACAACAACAACAAAAAAAAAAAGGCAAATATAGTGTATGCATCTGGGATCATTTTTATTTTTTACTTTACATGTATTTTTTGTTTTAAAATGCAGTTTGTTATTATTGGATTAGAAGCAGTTAACTTAATCCAACAACATTGTCACAGACCCACAGCCTCTTTTTTTAAAATAGTTTTTTTTTGTTGCCATGGATGTTATGTGATAAGCAGATTGGGGTAGTAGTTTTTGCAGATATACTGTAAAGCCGAATCATCTCCTAGTTTAAGCAGCGGAGCAGAGTATATTAAAACAATCAATATGGAGCATGCATGAAGATGAAGATGCTGAGTGCTCCCTCTGACTGATCAATACCATGGTTAACGTTTCTCCCGGATAGTTTTAACATCAAAGTCAATAACCAGCTTTGTAAATTGCTGCATTAGAATCAGAGATCACTGGGGTCCAACCGTCTGCTTCCCAGTTTGGTTATTATAGAGAAACTGACAGTTTTACAGGATTCAAATTTGTTTGTGAATGTCATTTTCAGATGAAGGGATCATTCTAGACTCAGGATTATAAGTGATAATACTGTAATGCTGTGTTGTTATCATATTGTTTTGACTATGTATTATACTTTACTATTATTGTATAGGGTTGGGGCGACACTGTGGCTCAGTGGTTAGCACTGTCACCTTACAACACGAAGGTTGCTGGTTTGAGTCCTGGCTGGGTCAGTTGACATTTCAGTGTGGAGTTTACATGTTCTCCCCAATTCTGTGATTTTTTTTCCGTGTGCTTGAGTTTCCCCCACAGTCCAAACACATGAGCTATAGGTGAATTAAATAAACGAAATTGGCTGTAGTGTTTATATGTTAATGCAAAAGTGTACTGGTGTTTCCCAGTACTGAATTGCAACTTGAAGGGCGTCCGCTGTGTAAAACATATGCTGAATAATTTGGGGGTTCATTATGCTACGGTGACCCCTAAAGAATAAAGGGTCTAAGCCTAAGGAAAATGAATGAATGTACAGGGTTGCATTGTATTTTAAGTTGATCGACCACAAAATAATTGTAAATTGAAGAGTAAAGTGGCAAATATAATTTTCTTAATTATTTTACTGATCTAATTTTAGTTTTTGAAGGGTGACACAGTGGCTTAGTGGTTGTCTCACAGCAAGAAGGTTGTTGGTTCGAGTTCTGGCTGTGTCATTTGGTGTTTCTATGTAGAGTTTCCATGTTCTCCCTGGGCCTGTTTCAGTAAGGAGGTTCAACCAACTCTGAGTTTAAACTTGAACTCTGCGTTGATTTACCGAGAGATTAAAAACTCAGTTTTCTGTTTCAGAACAGCTGATCTGAGTTAGGTCAAATAACTTTGAGTTGACCAACTCAGAGTTAAGCGCGCAAACCGCGACTATATAAAAGCATTATCAATGGAGCGCAGATATCATGGCACCATGGCAACATCTGAAAAAAAGAGAGCAGCATTTCTTTTTCCAGCTGAACTTAATGTGCTCATGAAGGTGATAGCAAATATGACCATAAATTAAAAAAAAAGCAACACCACTGCATCAATGAAACAGAGACAATCGGTGTGAGAAAACAGAACTGTTCAAGTTAATGCGTAAGTTTACTTTTAAAGTATTTAAATATATAAGTATAATAAAAAAGTAACGTTATGCGTGACATTTATTGACTTCTCACTTGTAAAAGTGTAGAATTGGCTGTAATTTTGAAGTTATTTCAGATGTAATTGCATTAAATTACATAAAATATGCTACTGCATAGTTTCTACAACAAATCTGACAAAACAAGAATGGATATAACCTTAGCTTAATGTTTATTGGAAACGGTTAATTTAAGGTTCCCACTTTTACTCATGTTGATCAGTTTAAGATAAAATTTCTAAAATTGAGTTTTTAATAGATTTAAAAGTGCACTTTTTTGTCTGCCTCTTTTATTGATCAAGTGGTAGAGGTTGATATGACATTTAGAATGTAAGCAGAACTAAAAAGAGTTTTTAGAACGAGTAATAATTCTATTAATCTAGTTACATTACATGTCCCTGTCGAAAATCATTGAATTTAAGCTAATTGTTCATAAAAAAGGACAAGCCATTCTCGTACGTGACTTTGTTCTTTGTGTGACTGAAATGTAGGTAATAGCTATGTTTCCATCCAAAAATATTAATTAAATTTGTGCAAACTGGAATATCCCATAAAAGGTATGCGAATTAAGCAGCATTTCCATCCAACGAATCAAAGAGAACAAAATCGTCACTTCCTGATTAATGATGCCAAATATCAACAGTAAAAACAGAATTTACCGCGGTAAAGGAAGCTGCGTAAATCTTTTATTTATTTAATAAATGACTTTCACCTCAGAGGACAATGGCGACACACAATAAACGCGTGATGGCATTTAAGGCCATGAGACGCGGAGAATAGATGCTCTTGATTAAAACAAACTGTACAAATGTATGTGTGTGAATATAAGTGAATGGACGTTTCCCAGTACTGAGTTGCAGCTGGAAGGGCATCTGCTGTGTAAAACATATGATGGATAAGTTGGCGGTTTATTCCACTGTGGCGACCCCTAATGAATGAAGGGACTTATGCGAAGGAAAATGAATGAATGAATGTGTCTGCAACCCTGTATTTTTTTTTTTGCATTGTTTTTAACTCATTCCATTTTATTATTCTATTAAACTTATCAATGTTTTCAATCTCTTAGTTTTTGAATTTAAGTTGATTAAGTAGAATTTATTTTCACATTTAATATACATTTGTAATTGAAACTGAAAATAACTTTTTTTTAAATTTAAACTTACCTCTTTTTTCAGATTATTTGTAATATATTCATGTTTGTTTTTTATTTTATGTATTTTCTTTATTTTATATATATATTTTTTTGTGTGTGTGTGTGCGTGCGTGCGTGCGTGCGTGCGTGCGTGCGTGCGTGCGTGCGTGCGTGTGTGTGTCATTGGTAACTTGATTTCATGGCTCTCATTTTCCAAATGATCTACAGGGCATAAAATGGAAAATGGATAAAACCAACTTTATTGTTTGTGTTTCAAAATGCGTGCATTTTTATTTTCTGAACACACTGGGATTATAAGCACTTAAACAGATCATGAAACTGCCTCATCCTCATCTACAAAAATAATTTTGTGTATGCTCTAAAGTAGAGTCCATGTGATTGTATTTGTGGTTTTTTAGATTATTATGTGGGCATGTAGACTTTATATGTGGTCTCTGTCGATGTTTGTGTGTGTGTGTAAGCACGTATATATATGCTCGCGTGGCATACAGCACGGGTGAGGTGGTCCAGCAGGGTTTGGCGTTAATACTCTCCATCAGTATCCAGTGTCCGGAGGCAGTGTTGGGATGGGAGTGTATCAGTTTCCATGAGACTCTGGCAGTGCTGATTCGTCTGTGGTTATTGGGCCGTACAGACAAGCTTTAACAACAGCAGAAGAGGAGAGGGTCCTGCCAGCCTCAACCCGAGAGTCCCTCAGCACTCTTTACAGTAATAAAACAGCACAATATCGGACATCCGACACCCCAGATCAAACCCCATTACATTAAGGAAATATTAGACTGCCGCGCTGGCCTGATGCATGCACATGTCAAGATGGCGGATGAGGCTGGATGTTCTTTCAGGCCAAACAGACATGAATTAAAATATGTGTTTGCTCTCCAACATTGTCAGCATGTTGGCAGGCTTTTCACAATACTGATGCCATCTTTACATGGGCCAGAGCGTGTATTGATTGTGCTGTATCAGTTGGTTCAGATGCATCTTTTTCTGCATTGTGGCAGTTTGATATTTAGAGGAAGTATTTAAGGAAATGGTTAAACTGACAATTTGTTTCAAAATGTTGTTGTTTATTTTTGTAGCTACGTCATTCTTGAGGTGACTGACTTTCTCTCTTTTGTGCAACACTATATATATATATATATATATATATATATATATATATATATATATTCTGACTTCAAGTAATTCTGACTTTAATTTACTGTTGCAATAATTCTGACTTCAACTGTATATGTTGTTCAAAGTATTGTTTATTATTATTATTATTATTGTTATTTATTTATTAAAACTTATTTTTTGCAACAAATTCTGCTAGATAAAATTAGTTTTAATTTGTCCTAATTGTTTATCCTAAATGTCAGGTTTCTAAATCAGCTGTTTCATAACATATTTATTTATTCATTTTTTACTAACTGACTTTATTATTTTTATTTTTGTGCAAAAAAATTCTGCTGAATAAATTTTGTTCTAATTTGTTTTATTTTTTTATCCTAAATGTCAGGTTTCTGAATCAGCTGTTTCAAAAATGTATGTAATGTATGTATGTATATATTTATTTATTAATTATTATGATTATATTTTATTATTATTATTATTATTATTATTATTATTATTGTTATTATTATTAATTATTAAATAGATTTTCTTTTTTTTTACTGACTGACTTTATTTGTTTGTTTTATTTGTTTTTGTGCAAAAAGTTCAGCTAAATAAAGTTTGTTTTAATTTGTCCTAATTGTTGGTCCTAAATGTCAGTTTTCTGAATCAGCTGTTTCAAAAACATATTTATTTATTTATTCCTAATGTTATTATTATTATTATTATTATTATTATTATTATTATTATTATTATTATTATTTCTAATAAAATGCATGTTTATGGCTTAAATGTTTGCTGTATTCCTCCATATTGATGCTCTTTTGCTAGGGAATACAATGTAGCATGAACTAAATTCACTGTGCTGCATTATCACAGTGTTTGCCCAAATTTAGCATTGCCATCTTTCCATTATCTCTATCCGAGAAAGAATTCATCAATCTGACGCTCCTCAACACACCAGCAGTATTTTAAGCTCCTCTGAGCCCGTAAACATGATTTTGGTCTTTTAATATTGCGGCGCTCGCTGTAAAGCTAGATGAAATAGCGTCGCTGTGCTTTTCCTCGGCCTCGTGAGAGTTGACTTATGCGATTAAGTACATTTGCAGATCAGGAGGAGCTGAAGTGGTCATTCTTGAGGCTGATCTTCATTAGACTCTGCAGCTCTGGATGATTTAAGTGTCCTCTTTTCTGTGGAAGGGTCACGGCAGCCCCTTTGATCTTTCATTATGTACAGAAACATGCCGGCCACATCAAACCTCTGCTGCCGCCCCCTTCACTCTTAACACTAGATGACTAAAATCAGCTCTGCCAAAACAACATCAGCGCGCCCACAGCAGAGAAATTACACCAGTGTAAATCAAGCAGGAGCCATCAGCTGGATGAGAAACAGATCCGCTCGTGCTCAATCAGACACCACCTGTGGCCATATACACACACACACACACACACACACACACACACACACACACACACACACACATAAACACACAGCTCTCTGCATCGGGAAGGACTTTTGTTCACAACATTGACAATGATGGTGATTATTACCATTGCATTTTATATTGAAGTGCACACTAACCATGTTAAACAGGTTTTATTTTATTTTTTTTATTTTGCATAATTGTTTTATTTTAGTTTACTTTATTTTATTTAAATTTACATTATTTTATTTTAATTTAGATTATTTTATTTTACTTTAATTTATATTATTTTATTTTATTTCACATACATTTTTATTTTCATTTGCATTATTTTAATTTCATTTGCATTATTTTATTTTAATTTCATTATTTTTATTGTATTTATTTTATTTATTTTTATTTTGTTAATTTTTTTCATTATCTTTTTATTTTATTTTAATTTAAAATATTTTATTTTAACTTACTTCTTTATATACATTTTATTTAATTTTGTTTCTGACCCCATGTGTTTTTGTTTTTTTTGCATTGCTTTTAATTAACATTATTTTATTTTAATTTACATTATTAATAATATATTTTATTTTATTTCTGACCCCATGTCAATTCATTATATATTTTTATAAAACTTGTAACTATTTTAAATTGCTTTCGGTTTTTGCAGTAGAAAATGCATTATAATTATATATTATAAAATACATTATTATTGTCAATACCACATTTTTTCAGTGAAACCAACCTATGCAGTTCATTAAAGACATTAGTTGGAACCCTGTGAACTTATTAAAATAAGTTGAAGTTTTGTTGTGATGGCTTTTCATCATATTATTTTTTACAGTGCAACAATGACAGGGTCAAATGTTACAATGTGCAATTTATGATTAAAGTGAAATTATTTTAAAGTTGTTCACTTATGAGTTATGCCGAGTTCAGACTGCATGATTTTAGCCCCGATTTTGACTCACCAACAGGTTTTAAGAAATCGCCGTTAAATGGCTAAAATTATGGGCAAATCGGTGCTCAATCACATGAGTAACAATCACACTGTGTAAACCATCAAAGATGCGATCTAATCCCCGTTGAGTTGCCGACGCCTGTGAGATATTTGGCATGCTAAATATCTGGAGCTGTTGGCAATTCAAACCATGCAGTGTGAAATGTGTTCTGATTGAAAATAACATTGGCGATTACCTACAGCCAATGAGAGAGCAGCATCCACTAGTATGGGTGTCTGCAGACCAGCGGGAGTTTGGGGGAGAAGTTAAAAGCACTTCTTTTCAGTCTATTTGGACCCAAGAAATGGAGGAAAAACTACAATAAATTTGGCAGGAGCACCATAGTCTGTTTGACATGTCATCTGAGCAATACCACAATTGTGTCGAAGCAGAGAAAAGTTAAAGTGAAATGACTAAATCCGTTTAAAGGCCAGGTGAGCAAAATAAGTACATGTTCTACCCCACTCTACCCCATTGCGTTGTTTCCATATTACTTCTCGTGTGAGTTTGGATGTGAGACATAGTTTGGACAACTCTAAACTTGCTAATCACAGCAAAAATATATTTATGTCTAAATCAGTATCTTTTTGGTACTTTCGTCTCCACTATCCCCTGACACATTTTGAGAAAATGTGTGTTATGTATATCTACTTGAGAAATCTACAGACACAGACTGATAAAGGGCAACAAAAGAAACTATTAATAGTGTATATGCATGTTTCCTTTAAATTAGAATGAAAAAACACTGCAAAAATCCTTAAATTTTATTGATGCATAAAAAATAAATGCACTCTTTGACTGCAGTGTCTCGACTTATGACTTTTATGACTTAACAAAAATTAAGGTAAAACACGGTAAACTTGTTTTAATAATTAAAATTATATATATATATATATATATATATATATATATATATATATATATATATATATATATATATATTATATATATATATATATATATATATATATATATATATATATATATATATATAATTTTACATTGAACCTCGTAAATATTCTTGACATTTATTTTAGAGACAAAACTGTAAAAAAAATGCTTTGCTATCTGCATATAGTGAGGTTAGCACAGAGACACTGGATAAAAAAGATGGATATAAAGATTGAACACAGATGAGTGTAAAGACTCTGACGCTCTTCATGCTCTGTTTTGACAAATCTGCCCATGTTATCTGGTGAGGTAAATCCGGCTAAACCTGGTGGTAATGTCTTCGAAGTGAAAGAGATTAATAAGTAACCGTTCCAAGGGCTTTAGCGTGGTTAAGATTCTTAACCCATTTAACCTCAGCTGGAACACAATCAAATTGGGACATGCGAGACCAAAAACAGCTTCAATGGTGACATTTTTTTCCATGTTTGCTGCCTGTCGTGTTTTAGGTCAGCTCAAAGAAACCAACCAACAACAATTTCAATGTGCCTCAACACTAAACTAAAGTACACTAAAATCATGTTTATCTGTTTAGGTCATATAATGTTAGCATTTTAGTATTAACCTAATATTTTTAGTTCGTTTTGCTGATGTAAGTTGAGAATGACTAGAAAAGATCATGGTATCACTTCATTTTGATGACTTTAGCGCATTTTGTTGAATTTAATTTACATTGCATCTACATGCCACGTAATTCTCATTAGATCATAAGTAGACTGTTTGGTTAGGGTTAGTGTAAGTCGACTTGTATACTTGCAAAGTTTTATAGCCAGTAAAATGTTGAAGGAGCAGAATCAAGGGACATTAAGCAGACAGTCTGCTAATACTCAAAGGAGAAGTAATTGACTTGCAGTTGCAATGCAACTTTTAGTCAGTAAAATGTGCAATAGGGACCATCAAAATGAAGTCTTACCAAGACCATTTGATTAAAAAAAATAGGCAGTAAGTAGTTAGTTTACAGTAGAGGGACAAAAGTAACAACAATTTATGCTACATTTACTGGCTTAATCTTCTTTATTTTAGATATATCTGATTATGACCTTGTTAATATGTTAACTGTTAACATATTTTGTCCTTTATCTTAACAAATACATATTAAATTGCATTTTCATTTCAAATATCAGCTCCATAAAATGTATCAAATATAACCCAACAATACAAAATTTGATTATTTGTAATTATTTATTTTTATTTTTTTTGATGGCAATATGCATACATTTATAAAATATCCTAGTGCAAACACTACACACTCATATGTGAAAGTGAAAAATAAGGTATATATTTTAGCAGTGGGACAAAAATAAGTGTCTACACAGGAAACATTGGTTTCCCCTACAGTGTGTTCTTCTGAATGCAACCAATCAACTAGGTGAAGTTAGAGCATTTAGTTTTTTTTTTTTTTTTTTTTTTTTTTTATACCCCATCCATATGCAGTATCATCCCTTATGCCAATTTAATGCACATTCTTTTGGAAATTTTGTTAAACTAAAAAATGTAAGAAAAGGTTTTCTGGTAATCCTGAATTCATCAGGTTATCCACCCACTGACCGAGATTTCTTCCCCCCCTCTAGTCATGCCTGTAGTATCTTGAAATTCTGATGCATTGGTTAGTTGTGCATGCTGTGAGTGCAGTGGCTTGAGTGTAATGGATGCTCTTTAGTTTATCAGAAACTCCGGAGCATCTTCCTGGAACCTGCTCCGTCTCAGACTGTCTTCATTTGATTAGTCATGTCTAGGGTTGTTAAGCTGTTGTAAAACACTCTGGAGAATTGTTTTGTGGCAGAACACGACATCTGTATTGTATTAAGTTGCTGCTGATGTACAGAGCACATCAAAATTAGTTGCACAATTGTTGGTATTGATGTGCAGTAGATGATTGATTTATTTAAATGCTTTTTTTATTGCATTTTTTATTTTTATGCTTAAAAAGTCTTGGCTTTTTCAGTGTAGCATAGGTTTTTTTTCAGCCTTTGTCTATTCTTGGCCTTTATGTTTTGTTTTGATTTGTTTTTATTTATTTATTTTTTATTTGTATTTTATTTTATGTTGTTTAGTCTTGAACCATGTACCATGTATTGAAAAAATACATTATTAATATTATTATTATTATTATTATTATTTTTATGATTATTATTATTATTTTTTTTTATAACTTTTATTTTACATAGAAAAGCGCATTGAGATTAAAAATCTCTTTTACAGGAGCATCCTGGCCAAGATTAGGCAGTATAGTTCAAATCTGTTTAACAAACAAACAAAAAACGAATAAATGGTGACATCATTAATCCATCAAAACACAAATACAATGACAGTTAAAAACTGAACAGAACATCTACAGGCTGATGTTTCAAACTCCAAATCATTTAAAGTCTTTTTAAAAGCATGTAGTGAGTCCAGCTCTTTAACCTGCCGCTTTGTTTGGAAGTTAAACAATGCAAAAGGTGCTGCATATTTAAAAGCCCTTTTACCCATTTCAGTGCGCACCACTGATGCAGACAATAAATAAACTTAATAAATAAACTGAAGTAATGCTAGAAACAGGTTTTTTACAAGTGTAAATGTGGATATATGAGGGGAGTAAACCCAGAATAGGTTCATAAACAAAGATATGCTAATGATTGAGCCTAGGATTATTATACAGATAATAAAAATTGTGTTGTTTTATTTAGTTTAGTACTTAATTTTATTTTTAATCCCATTTAATTTTTTATTTGTTCTTTTCATGGTAAAATAATAACAATCTTTTATACAGATGATGTTTGTTTGTGTTTATTTGTTTGTGTTCATGCATGTGTACAAACTTGTTTCAATTTTCAAATGATGGTATAATTTTATGTGATTGTAATGATTTTTTTAAATATTAGTTTTATTTATTTATTCTTAATTTTAATGAACATTTTAATTGTTATAATTAATTAATTAATTTCCTTTTTGCTTAAGCTTTTTACCATTTAAACCTAGAATACTGTTTATTATCCAGTTTTTTTTACTTTATTTTAATTTTAATATGAACTAAGTTTAATAAAACAAATACAAACTTTATAATGAAAAATGTTCAGTTATAATACAATATAATACAATCTATAAACAAATAATAATAATAATTATTATTATTATTACTGTTTAAAATAATAATAATATACATTTTATTTTATAAATTTTACCCCCCCCCCCCCCCCAAAAAAAAAAATGAAGTGGCGCTTGTATACAGATTATTTTTTGTGTAATAATGTCCCAAAACTGAACAGAAACAGCAGCAGGCTCTCTAACATGCGTGAAGCTCTTGAGTGTGTGTGTTCGCGGGGTTTGGTGTGAGTCGGCGGGTCACTGGTGTGAGCTGATCAGCCAGAGGTGATAAAACCACCACCTGGACACCGTGAGCTGGACCTTTGGCGGTTTTGGCTAATGGCAGGTTAGCTGTGCTACCGTGGCCGGGCTGTAAATGGTTTTTATTGTTGGTTAATCTGTGGACAGTGGCAGGCCCATTTCACACTGAATTCCACCCTGTGGGGCCGTGGCTAATTGGACAAATTTGCACAGCAGGGAAGGAGGCACAGAACGGCGGGACGCTTGATATATGGGCACAGGCCTGCAAAAGCACACACACACACACACACACACACACACACACACACACACACACACACTCCTCCACCGTCTATCCATAGATAAACCACAAACTGGAGAAGGCTGTGTTCATATGTCTGGCAAGTAAAATGCAGTTTAGATGGGGAAAAAAAATTAGTTTGAGTATGATTAGTATAATTGCTGTTTTCTTTCAATACAATTCTTATTAGATGAGTTACTGATTTAGGAACAATAAGATGGCAAAATATGTATATATTTACATTGATGCACATATTTAAACTGACAATAATAGAAAACAGTATATGATTTAAAAAGTTTTTTGTAATTTTACAAGTTTTATACAAATTTATATACGTGTTTGTTTATTGTTTACTTTATATAGTTACTTTCTTGAATAATTATATTTATAATTATCATTATTATTCGTTTAAGTTTCTCTTCTTACTAATAATTTTTATTTTATTGTTTTAAGTAAATAAACATACATGCATGTGTAAACTTTATTATAGTACTATTACTATAAATAAATACTGAATAAATATTTATTAAAGATAGTGATGTCATCTTATTAGTTATACTTTTCTTCTGAACAATATTAATTTCTTATTATATTACTAATATATAAATATGAAATATATAAAATTTAATATTTAAACAATGTTTAAATGTATATATTGTTATTATTACTGCTATTAATGATAATAGCACACATTTTATTATTAATTAATAGACTGTAAAACGCAACAGTCAACTTTATCAAATGAAATGAGTGTAGTTAACTTAATTTTACTGAAAGTTAATTCTACTCATTTGAAAAGAGTTTTGAACTCTGTGTTGAAGGTAATAAGTTACTTAAATATTTCATTACTTCAACTTAAATGGATTAAGTTCACAGTCAGAATTATTAGTCCCCCTTTAATTTTTTTTTTCCTTTTTTTAAATATTTCCCAAAAGTCATCCTAATAATTTCTATAAAATTTGTTGTTCTACAAAATGATAAATTTCTAATAATATTACTACTATATATAGTAAATAATATATATGCAAGTCAAATCTTAAAATATATTATACACTTTTGCTTTCATGATCCTGTCTTCCTTTTTTTTTCTTTTTTTTTGCAAATACAGTATACTGTGTTTCTGTGTGTTTTGGCTTTGTTTGAGAAGTCTTTCAACATCCATGATTTGCTTAGCCAGGTTTCTTACCAGTGCACAGTGCCCGTATCCTCATCAGGTTCAAAGAAAGTCAGTCTGACTACTAGCAATAAGCAGAGCCTGTGGAAGAGTGTTGCCTCTAAATCACAGAGCAGGAGTCCCTGCAGTGTGAAGGCCAGACTGTAACTGTTTTTGCTACAAGCCTTCAGCGACCTCAAACACAGATCTGCACCGCGTCACGTGACTCTTGCTTCCTGTTTTATTTCTGCTCTGTTTTGTCATCTTTGAAGTTGTGAATGATGCTTTAATGAATAGCTCTGCTCGGACCGCGGGCCGAATGAAGACATGGGAGTGGAGGCCGCTCTCTGTGAAGGCTGTGAAACGGGTGGTAACTGCAGCGGTCGAGCGCGTGTGAAGTCAGACCTCTGGAATTAAAATGCAAACCGTAGGCTCCGCTCTAATCATGAGTTGGCCACGCTCCCTTCATGTGCGCAGGTCATAACAGCAGTTTCATCAACGCCCTGCAAGTATAAATCTTGAACCCACAGCAGCACCAGCTGGACTCCAGCTCTCATGGTTTTAACAGAGGCTTATTCTGCTCATCAAGGCTGCATTTATTTGATCAGAAATACAAAGTATATACAGTAAGTAAAAACCGACACAGACTCATTAAGAATACATCCTTTTTTGTAAAAAAACAAGCCTGATCTTACGGGAAAACATAAGTATTTTACGTTTTTGTCAGTTTAGTGGGTAATTCGTGCAAATTTGTTCGAGTTTAGTCGTACGAAAATGTATGATTTTAAAAAGGAGGGATGGCACCCAACCCCACCCCTAAACCCAACTATCTATGGGTGATAAGCCAATCGTACTAAATTGTACTAATTAGACACTAAATTAAAAAGTTAAGAATAGCCGTGAGATTACATTGAACATCCTGTAAAATACATTGCTCTGGGTACGTTTCATTGCACGTTTCAGATGGCAAATCATGTTGTATTAAAATTAACATGTTGAACAGGAATAATGTATGGAAGAATAATGCTGACAATCCGGCTTTAATTCACAGGAATAAAATCAGTTTTAAGCTCAAATCTATAAGAAACTGTTATTTTACAGTAATCATTCAATTACTGTAAAATCTGTTTATTTCCTGTTTTTTTACAGCATCTAAATTCATCTTTGATGAACTGGCTTCAAACTTTTGGCCAATGCTGTAGATGAAACCATTCATCTTGACCCACATAATAGTAGATTTTTGCAACCTGACCGCAGCTAATAGAGAAGATGACGGTGTTAGGTATGGGGGAGGCTGGTCCAGCTCTTCGACTCAGTTGTGGTTGTTGTTTGTTGTTATTTTTTTGTGTGCTGTCTCTGGGCTGGGCTCTGGGCTGTTTGATGTGTTATCTGCAGGAGGAGGAACGGCCGCAGAGCATCAGCCTCTCTCCGCTGTTCATCCGTCTGCTGTTTCTCACAGGACGCTTGCTCGGCCTCCTCGCTGGCCCATCTGGATTGAGTTACTCCAGTATTACTCTTCCAGCACTTTGCCTCATCCTTTTTTCTCTCTTTTTCTATCTGTTATTGGCTTGCTCATTCCTCGAGTCTCTTTTACACTTTATTTTGGTCACATTTACTGATTTCAGCCCCTGTTTTATTCTGTTTGTTGATTTCCTGTTCCTGTTTTTGTAATTTGTGCAGATTTGAATGGAATGTGTAAACTATACATTAGAAATCTGAATTATTAGCCCCCTTTTTAATTTATTAATCTATTTATTTATTTTTCCTAAATGATGTTTGGCAGAGCAAGGAAATTTTCACAGTATGTCTGATAATTTTTTTTTTCTTCTGGATAAAGTCTTATTCATTTTATTTTGGCTGGAATATAAGCAGTTTAAAAAACATTTTAACATTTTTTTAGTAAAAAAAAAAAAACATTTTAAGGTCAATAATATTAGACCATTATGCTATATATTTTTGATAATATACAGAACAAACCATAATTTAAAAAAAACTTGCTTAATTACTCTAACCTGCCTAGAGTAATGTTAACCTCATTAACCTAGTTGAGCTTTAAAATTTCATTTTAAGCTGTATAGAAGTGTCGTGAAAAATATCTGGTAAAATATTATGTACTGTCATCATGGCAAAGATAAAAGAAATCAGTTATCAGAAATGAGTTGTTAAAACTATTATGCTTGTTTGTTTGTTTGTTTAAATTAAATTTTTATTTTAAGTATCCCTAATTATGAAAGATAATAATAACCTTTATATTTTATTACATAAAACATTTATTAAAAATACAGTAATAATTATTCTGCATGTACATGGAAAAATATATTTGTGAAGTGTGTAAATTATTTAATTTTCATGACAAAATATATTGTATATTATTATACACAATATTGTATTATATTATTATTATTTATTTATTGTTTTAAATTATTTTATTCATTCATTCATTTTCCTTCAGCTTAGTCTGATTTATCAGAGGTCATCACAGTAGAACAAATAGCCATCTATTCCAGCAAAGTTTTATGCAGTGGATGCCTTTACAGCTGCAACCAAGTACTGGGAAACACCCATACACTCTCACATTCACACACAGTCATACACTACTGCCAATTTTGTTTATCCACATCACCTATAGCGCATGTCTTTGGACTGTGGGGAAACCAAAGCACCCGGAGAACCCACGCCAACACAGGGAGAACATGCAATCTCCGTACAGAAATACCAACTGGCCCTGCCGGGACTCGAACCAGCGACATTCTTGCTGTGAGGCAACAGTGCTAACCACAGATCCACCGTGCCGCCCCTAGTTCTATAAATAATTTATATGTGAATAATAAATGTAGTTCTGTACATCAGGTTATGCAATTTAAAATGATTGTTATTAAGTAAATAATTATTATTTAAATAAAGCAAAAGGCTGTCATTATATTTAGTTTAATTCACACATGGTAATAAAAATGAAATATAATTTATTTTTTTATTTTTTGATTAACTGCTGGATTGATCTTTAATATACCAAATAGTTCAAAATCAACATTTCCCAGAATATTTAAAAAAACACAGTTCAGTTTTGAAAATCATCCCATACGTTGTTTGTATTAAAATGTTAAACTACAGATTTCACAATACAAGACTAAGGAAACATGCTGTTATGCACTGTACAATACTAAATTAGTATAAAAAAAACTATGCAAAAAAGTGCAGTGGTCCTAAGTACACTTAATTTTTATTTTAAAAGTATTAATGCATGACTATCCTCGACTGTTTTTCTGCTCTACGCTCATTTAGTTCAGTACTTGTAGTCTGATTATCAACACTGAGAATCACCAGAGCCCATCCAGCACCTCGTCTCAAATTGTGCACATCTGTCCACCTCTGCAGTGGATGATTTGAGCGTCTCTCCTCTGTCTCGGCACACTCATCAGTCTCTGTGTTTGTAGTGGTGTGGCGTTGAGGCCGTGGTTAAGATGATATCAGGCCGATATAATGAGGCAGTTCCAGCTTCTCTCTCTGTTTCGCCCTCTTCCGCTCTCAGATGATGTGGTTGTGGTTTTTTTGCTGCTTCAGACGTGAGCTCAGAGCCCATTGTCCATCAGAGAGCCTGAGCAGATGCAGCGGCTTCCAGTATTTCACCTCATTCTCACTGTTGCTTGCTCAACTTTCCTCTCAGACCAGCAGTTTTCCACAACCATAACAGATGAGCTTCACCGTGAAATGTTGCAAATGCAGGCCATGTGTTGATGAAGAGCAGTGCTGGCGTACAGTGTCCTCTATTAATATTCGTAATCTTGTCTTCTGGACTGTGCAGTGACATATCGACATTGTGCTTTGGGTGTCCTGAGTTTGAGTCCCAACTACAGATCTTATCCTTCACATCCTGTCTATCTTATTTTTGTAAATGAAAACTAAAACTAAGACTAAAAATTTTGGTCAAAAACATGTTGGTTAACTAAAGTTAACTAAACGAAAGTTAAAGCATAAGTACCTGTAGATGGCGCTTTTACAGCCAAACACATCATTCAAGCTCATGATTATATACAAAAACATCTTAAGCATATAACATGAGTTCTGACGATCTTTCTGTCATCTGCCACTACATATATTATCTTTAATATGGAAAAGTTTGTCTGAATTCTTCATCAATGCTACTTTTCTTGTTTAAGTTGCATTGTTGCATGTTGATTTGGGTTCAGTGTGTCTTGAAATTCATGCATTCATTCATTTTCTTTTCGGCTTAGTCACTTTATTAATCTTGGGTCACCAAAGTAGAAATGAACCACCAACTTAGAAGCTCAAACCAGTGACCTTCTTGCTGTGAGGTGAACGTGAGACCCACTGCGGTATCTTGCAGCCCTGTTTTCAAATGCAAAAGAGTTTATAAGCTGTGCAAACATTATTTGCTTTGGTCAATGCTTGACGTGCTTTATTAACTCAGCTAAACTAAAATTACTAAAGCTAGATGAATAAAAACTGAAGAGAAACGACATAAAAGCTTACAAAAGCAAAAACAAACTAAAACTAAACTGAAATTGATAGCAAATTTGAAAATAGCACTCAAAATAAATTGAATAAATTAAAATGGAAGACATTAATAACCTTCCATGCCAACCCATCATAGTAAAAGCAAAAAACGTCAAACATTATACAGTTGCAGTCAGAATTATTAGCCCCCCTTTTATTTTATTTTACTTTTTAAATATTTCCCAATTGACGTTTAATAGAGCAAGGAAATTTTCACAGTATGTCTGCTTATATTTTTTCTTCTAAAGAAAAGTCTTATTTGTTTTATTTTGGCTAGAATAAAAGCAGTTTTTCATTGTTTTAAAATCATTTAAGGTCAAAATTATTAGCCCCTTTAAGCTGTATATTTTCAATAGTCTACAGAACAAACCATCACTATACATTAACTTGCCTAATTACCCTAACCTGCCTAATTAATTTAATTAACCTAGTTAAGCCTTTATATGTCACTTTCAGCTGTATAAAAGTGTCTTGAAAAATATGTAGTCAAATATTATGTGCTGTCATCATGGAAAAATTAAAATAAATCAGTTATTAGAAATGAATTATTAAACTATTATGTTTAGAAATGTGAAAAATCTCTCCGTTAAACAGAAATTGGGGAAAAATAAATAAAAGCCAGGGCTAATATTTCTGACTTCAACTGGATAAGCTTGCCTTTATTAAAGAATGCCAACGAATATTATTTAAAAAAAGGTTCATTTATTTGTTCAACCTTTTGATCTTTTGCTTAAGATGCATGGGTTTAATTTTGTATTAGAGTAGAGTGTTTTTCCTAAATCCATTTCAAACTGTTTGTAGTGATATAGATGGTGTTGAATTGTAGCTTTGGAGACTTTCTGACCCCTTTGAATCAACTTCAAGATCCAACTAACTTATTTAGTTTTGAAGCTGTGGTTCTTATTTTTTATTTATTTATTTTTTCTTGGCCTCCATCCTCCTTACCAGACAGAATCCAGGTTGAGTCATGTAATATCAGTTGACTGGACTTTCTTAATGCCCTGATGGTGGAAACGGGCATTACAGTGTCGTTGTTTGTGATCAATGATGAGTGAGTCATTCTGTGTTCTCTCTTATTTACACTGCCAAAACTTTCCAATCTCCTGTTCATATTCACTCTGGTGTACAAAAAAGTATATAACATCATTGGCAATATATTTAAAAAAATATTTTATGTCAATAATGGCAGCACACATATATTCAACAAATATTATTTTTTAGTTTTTGATAAAGCTGTTTGTTATTTGCAATTACTTGTTCTTAGTGAGAGCAATGAGAGGTTTTTAAGCTTTTTAACATATTCACAATGTAACTTTTTACCATTTTCAGCGAGGGTGCCAATATTAGTGATCCTGTCATTCTCTTATAGTCTGCCTCCAGTCTGGCTAGAGGAAATCTGACCGCTGTTTTGATCAGTGAAAAGCCTCGGTCGAGTGCTGCCTGCTTTTGCGGTGGATCAGGTCTAATTCTGACACGCTGTCTTCTGCTGGGTTTTGGGGCCTGTGTGTGTTTGTCTGGAGAAAAGTGAGTGTCTTTTTTGTGCTCTCGCTGGATCTTCAGTGAGTGAATCATTGCACTCATTTCAAGCTGTGGAGACAGAGGCTCCTGCCAATGAAGCATCCGTCATCCATGTGTGGTGTGAGCTGACCAGGGCGCTTATGTTCCACCTCAGCACTAAAAATCTTCCATGCACATCTTAGTCATTTCGTAGTGTTCCTATAGTGCTAATGCAGACCACATTTTAATCTTTGCTTATGAGTTTGATGTTTGTTGATTATCTGAAACATTAAAGTGTGACAAACATCCACTAAAAAAAAAAAAAAAAAACATATCAGTAAGGCAAACATTTTTCATACATCTACATTGTAAAACCCAACAGTCAACTTTATCAAATGAAATGAGTGTAATAAACTCAAATTTTGCTGAAAGTAATTCTACTCATTTGAAAAGTGTTGAAGGTGATGAGTTAATTAAATACCTCATTACTTCAACTTAAATGGAGTAAGTTCACAGTACTCATGTAGATACGTTTTTTTATTTTACTCAAATGGTTTGTAGCAATCGGTTTTCTAAAATGGTTTGAGTTGTCTCAACTCATTGGATTTTACAGAATTCAGTTGGTTCTCTTCATTTATTGGGTTTTACTGTGCTCAAATTGCTTCATTTACTCAAATGGATTAAGTTCACAGTACTCATTAGGATTAGTTTTTGAACCTAAATAGTTTGTTGCAATCAGTTTCCTCAAAAGGTTTCAGTTACCTTAACTTATTGGGATTTACAATGTAGTTTAAACTTTCTTGGACAAATAATGCATTAGGATTAGTTTTGTTATAAAGTAAGAAAGATCATGTGGATATATGTCATCATTTGATGATTTTAAAATATTTTAAATATGATTATGTATAGAATAATACAAATATGTTGCTTTCTATTCCTCTGTTATTTTGACCCTGGAAAAATTGTGGTTGCCACAGTAAATAAAATGAAAATAGAGTTTTATGGTATAAAACTGTTGATTTGAAGATATAAAGTCATGATTATTAGAAATAAGATTGCAAATTAGTATCTTTATGGTTTTTTCCTGCATTTTCACATCTGTTTCTGAGTAAAAAAGTAAAAAGTAACTGTGAGATAAAATTAAGAAAAAAGTAACATTGAAAGATATAAAACTATGGGCATTAATTAAAAATAGGGATGTCCCGATCAGGTTTTTTTTGCCCTCGAGTCTGAGTCTTCTGATTTTAAGTATCTACTGATACCGAAACCCGATCCAATACTTCTATAATACAACAATAAAAGGAATAAAGCAAAGAAACATCCATGATGTTCCTTATTTTTTATTTAATTCACCTTATTTTAACATTCAACGACTCTGTTAACAAACAGAGCACTTCTGTAAGGTAGCTTGAACAATCAAGTAATAAATAACATAAATTCTCTTTTGGTCTTTAGTGCAACAGTAAATATAAAAAAAATCTTATATAAAACAATTAGCTCCCCAACTTAAAATACCCGGCAGGCAAACCCAAGTTAACATATCTCACAGTTTGCTAAGGCAATGTTGTAGTCATCAAATTTATAATATCTCCAGACTGCAGACATACTTTCTATTCAAGCTGCTTCCATGTTCTACTTTGCGGGCATTTAACCAATAGCATCTCTGCAACAAAGTGATGTCATGCTGAACGTGTTGCTGTTTCTGTGTGAAGTCAAGAATGAGATCTAACTCTGTGTCAATGCATAACTATAGATGTGTTCAAAATAATGAGAATATATACAATATATATTCCAGTTCTGATCGAGAGGTAATGTCCGATTCCGATCTGGTCTAAAACCGCGTAATCGGGCCAAATTTCCTATCACGTGATCGGATCTGGACGTCCCTAATTCATCCAGTTACCCTTTAAATAATTGATTAATAGATTGATAACAGACTTTATACCAGTTACGGTTTATTTTATCAGACAATACCTGACATTCTAATTGGAGATTAGCCAGTTCAAGGACCCGATTCAGATTTTTCTGGTAGTTTCAGCTTCTGATTTGGGTGCAGTGGGACTGCAGAATGTTTATTTGGCATTAGTGTAGTTCTTTACAGACTCTTCCCCTGATTAAATGTTTGTTCTTTTGACCTCATTTGCTCTATTAAGTTGCAAAGTGAAGGTTTACTTCACCATAGTGTCTCATCTTGTCTGATTTGCATAATTCCCAGCGGTGCTCCGTTCACTTGGCTCCTGCACCATCCACAGCACAGCCACTTCTTGAACTGTTCTCAAATCAGATTAACTGTCTCCATTTTCCACAAATGCTCAATGTGCATGAGCACCGTTTCTGCACTCAGTCACCCTCCCCAAAAAAACCCCAATGAGGTCTTTCATTTATTATTCTTCTCCATCTGGAACTGTTTTATCATTGATAGGTGCATACTATGCTTTTGTGAATATGCAGTCCGTCCAAAAACAATATTTGTTTATTTGTTTATACACCTTTTGCGATGAAAAGCACTGCCAGAAGTGGTGATAAATGGAGTATGGGAGTAGTGGGGTGTCACATGGAAATTTAGATGTTATCTTTTTCAAATTTTCACATATTGGAGCCAATACAAAATAGTCCCTTTCTTTTGTAGTCCCTCTCTTGTTTGCTGAAGTGTAGCATCATCTTGCAGGTGTTTTCGAGGGGTTATGTGGGCATTGGGTGTGTTTGACTGTAGGTGGGAGGCTGTGACAGTATTTTGGGGGGTCTGGAAGACTGTAAGGGTCACAGAAAGTGGCTGACCCTGCTCTGCAGACTCCTGTCCTCCTGTGTTTGGCTTGGCCTGGTCCAGAGCAGATCGATGATCTTTAAAGTGGATTTGTTATTGCCCTGTTTGCTTTGGCAGGTCTTGAAAGCGTCCGGCTGATTACAGTCCCAGATGTCATTGCACACATTACCGCTCTGCGTTACTCCTTCTAAAGGCCCGTTTGCTTTTTCTTCCTCTTCTTTTCAGGCTGCCTCGCTTCCGACGTTTTATTTGCATTCATACATGTCTGTGCACACTTGGCTGCTGTCAGAGTTTAGCCATTCAGGTTTTGTTTAAAAATCCAATTTTATGTTGCTAAGCATTGATTTTATTGCTAGTCCTTGACCCTTTGTAGCTCAAGGTGAATCTCTCTCTATTGTTGGAGTATTTTCAGATTCAGATGAATCATTTTAAATGCACTTTGCTTTGATTTACTTGTGGACTCCATTTTGTTACATTTACAACACATAAAAAATAAATAAATAAATAAATAATAATAAAAATAATTTTTATGTAATTAAAGAATATTTATATTTTATATTTAATAATAATAATAATTATTATTATTATAATCATGAATATTAATAATAAGATAATAATCATAATAATAATCTATCCATTCATCAATCTGTCCATCCATCCATCATTTTCTGTCTGTCTGTTTGCCTGTCTGTCATAACAATAATCCTACTGCCTTAATTTTTTAAGTTGAATCAACTTAATTTTTCTAGTCTCAATTTACATCAATCAAACTGACTAAAAATATTAAGTTAAACTTTGGATATTTAAAAAAATGTTAAAACCGGATTAACTTATTAAAATAAGTTAAAGCAACATAAACATAGTTGTTTTATTGGAAATATATATGTATGTGTCTGTCTGTCTGTTTTTCTCTGTAACTGTAAACCAAATTAATTTAGTACATTTGAAATGTATATTCTGAAATCAGATGAACTTCTTCAAATAGTACTGATTCGGCAGTTTGTGATTTTCCTATGCTTAAATCACATTAAATGTACATTATGCTTAGTGCTAAATATGTTTAATGTTTTGTTCATAAGGTTTTTTATGTACTCTCAGGTATATTTAACTGGCATAGAAAATATCAAATGTATGTGTGTTAGAATTAGTTATGGCACACAATCCTGTCCATTTTGACTCTATATACACATCATAAATAACTACTTGAGTTAGCAACGGTACCAATAGCCATGTTTCCATCTACCTATTTTATGCGCATTTTGAATGTATGCATATAATGGTTGATGGAAGCACCAAGATAGGCATACATTTTGAAAACATGTGCATAACCTAATCCTAATAATTTCAGTATTAGTGTTCTTATATTATTAATCACCTCCAGAATTGTCAAGAGCATTTGAGTTCTGCGTCCCATGCCTTCAAACGCCACCACGCGTTCATTGCATGCCAGCATTATCTTCTGAGGTGCAAGTTATTTATTAAATAAAGAAAAGATTCACGCAGCTTCTCTTACCGCAGCAAATTCTTTTTTCACTTTCGATATTTAGCGCCAGTTAATTCTCTTTGACTCAATGGATGGAAACGTTGCTTTATTTGTCTTTTATGTGATATTCAAGTTTTTCACATTTAGCTTGCATATTTGAATTAAAACATTGCTAGTGTCGACCGCATTTGATTTTATTAGCACCACAAATACTGTTGGTTTCTGTCACAAAGATTCCTTCCATTTCTACATATACTAAATCATTATATATTTTTGGTAGATTACTGAACTAAACCGGTCTCACTGGAGACCAGGGACTCCCAAATGAGGAGATTTGAGACAAGTTGTGGAAGGCCTGTTTGTTCATGTTGGGATAGTGTGTTGTTTCCGGGATAAGCAGCTTTGAGAGCTGGAGGAAGAGAATGAGTGAAGTCCCAGGTGGACGACTGGATTTGGCCACAATCATCATATCAGATGCTCTTTGGTGGCCCGCAACACACAGTCCCAAACTCGCTGACCCAGCAGACTTTTCTTTCTGTCTCTCCGATAAGATTACTTCCACTTAAGAGGGTTTGGAGAGGAAAAATAACGGTGGCTGCGCAGTCTGTGTAATAACCCGAAAACGCTCAGATTAAAGACACATTAGGCGGTGATTTCTCATTATCAAATGGGATTGTGACAGATTGCACCATGTTCAAATGAAAATCCTCTCTGCCTACTCTTTCTGCTGCCAAAGTGGGCCATGACCTCCGGCTGGGCCCTGGGGAGGGCAGGTTGGCAGCGCGGGTGGCGTTTGGCCCGTATGGCCCTTGAGTCTGTTATTACTGCTTCTTTCACGCTGCCACATCAGAACGAGGTGCTGCGGTGCTCGGCTACGCTAAACCTGTAATTGAACTTTCGGCACAGTGCAGGGAGAGTTTGTAAGTGATTATAAGCAATATGTTTCTCCAAATTAAACCTTTAATTAGCTGCACAGCTTATGTTTCTGCTTCAGTTGCAACAGTGTTTTTTTTTTTTTTTTTGGTCAGCAGATTTTAAAAATAGTAAGGGTGAAGTTTCGGACTGTTTCAGACGGTCTTAAACTCAGTGTTAATGTATATTCCTAACCACTGTTCAGTGAGTTATTTAATGAAAAATGAAAATGGTAGAATAAGGCTTTATTTTTATTTATTTATTTATTTATTTATTCACAAATGTGTTCAATAGGAATACTGTTTGACAGCTATTGTATTCATAAATAGGCAAATATAATATTTATAAATGAATAATGTAATTTAATTTATAATGTATTATTAAATGCAACATAATAAGAAGAAGAAAAAGAAGAATAAAAGTAATAATAATAATTTTTTTTCCAGATTTTTAAATATTTATTAATATATATATGTACATAATACATGACTTTAATAATTATAATGATGATCATATAACAGTTATTTTTACAACAAAAATAATAATTTAATTGTTTATTATTTAACTGAATGATTGTTATTATTATAGTAATTATAATTTTGTTGTTTATTTTTAGTCTCTTATTATATATATATATATATATATATATATATATATATATATATATATATATATATATATATATATATATATATAACACATGAATTCAGTATAATACCAACAACAGTAATTATAATAAAATTATCATATAAGACCAATATTAATAACAACTTTAATAAAGTTAATTCATTTGTTTATTTATTTTTTGATTATTCAAATTGATTTTTATTAGTTTATCTAGTGGAATTCAGGACCAATTGAAAAAGGGATGATGAGGATTTAGGTTTATTTGTGAAGCGTTCAGTGTTTCTTCTAGGATTTTTTCCAGCTGTGGTGGCAAGCCTTTTACACAGATCTTTCAAGTAACTATGGATTTATTTAAACGACAAATTGTGTGCAGTATTACAAGTCGAGATTACATTCATGTAATACGAAGATGCAAATCTCTTTGCTTGCATGACAATTTCCTCTGTTCGTGCTAAAAACTTCTTCCACACCCTAAAATATACACTGCTTAAGCACCAATTTTCTTGTGCGACCTCAAATAAACGCTGCCGAACTGTGATTAAGTGCGTTTATGTAATGCGTATGTCTTCAAAATTTTTTTAGATTTGCTAGGAATATTTATGAAAGTCTCTAATAGACCTAAGAACAGCATTGATGCATCCTGAAGTAAAGTGAAAAGGGTATAAACTCCAGCAAGATCAGCTAATTGTATGCAGAACCACAGACCTTTATCTATACATAAGGTATATTTATGGAAACTGTTCATCATTACATCATTACTAAAGCTACGTTGTGTTTGCTGGCTTGTCAGTCAATCAGCATGTTACCTTTAAGGTTTAATGAATAATGCACAGCACTACTACGATAACCAAAAAGTTCCTTCTATTATAATTCACTTACATTTTAATATGTTTTAATACGATTATAACCCCCTATAAAAAAACAGCAACTACTAAAGGTTTTGATTGAGAAGCTGTAATGTAGCTGTGGCGGAAACCATGGCGTTTTTCACAATAATTATCATAAAGGTGCACATTATTGCATTACAATCACATGTTTAAGGATAAGGATGATGATAATTAAGGGAGAGTTTATTAACAAGGCTGCAGGTTGTTAACTACTCCCCATTAACGCATTAATACCCAATCATATTTAAGCCATAGTATTTGTTTTATTAATGCACTTCATCCAGATCTCCCCACACAGATCTTTCACATAGAACAGGAGAATCCAGCATCCTTAGACTTGGTGGCCAATCAGCCTGTTGTTCCAGTCAGGTGTAACAGTGGCTTTAATCAATCAGATCACTTTCTCCCGTCGTGTGTCCTCAGTGGTGCACATCACCGGTCTGACAGATAACGCCATCTGACAAGGCCAGGGCCCTGTGGACGTGAACCTCCCGTCTCACAGCCAGCTGAGACCCCTCTGTCCTCCACACGTCTTCACTTGCGCTCTCGCTTTCTCTCCTCTTCTCTCCTCCCCCAGAGCCGGACATGAGACAAATTGTTGGCTGCGCGATCTTAACTTAGTTAGCCGGACAAACGCAGGAATCACCGTCGCCATGTCCGTCTGAACGTCTATCCTCATTACAAATGAGATCACGAAGCCCCCAGATTGCCCTGAGCGTGACTTCCCATTTCATGAGAAAATCTAAATAACACGCTGCTATTTATTCGTCATGCATTAAGGCAACAGTAAACAGAGCGCAGCGCGAGTTTATGTTTTTTTACCTTTGTCCCTTCCTGACTGAAAGTGTGAACTGTCCAGACCCTCGGAAATTCAAGCGCAGTAAATAAATGCTAAAAGAGAGAGAGAGAGAGAGGGATAGATAGATGTGACTTTAATTTGGGCTTTGCCTTGTGTTAATTGGAATGACTGTCTCTAAAAAGCATTTTTGGTATTGATGCTGGTTAAAATGTGTACATGATTTATCATTATGTTAGAAAATATGAAACCAGGTGACAAATGTTTTAAAGAATGTATATGTTATAGATTTAAACAGGAAACTGCAGCTTTATATTTTAAAATTCTGATTTTTCTCCTCAAAATTATTATTATAATTATGTGACAAAATTTCTAAATGAGTTGTGGCCGGAAAGGCATCAGCTGCATATAACATATGCTGTAATAGTTGGTGGTTCATTCTGCTGTGGCGACCTCTGAAATAGAGAGTACGCTGAAAGAAAATAAATGAATTAATGAATTTCAAAATAGCAAGATATATACAGTATCCCAGTACTGGGTTGCAGCTGGAAGGGTATCCGCGATGTAAAACATACGTTGGATAAGTTGGCGGTTGAATAAAGGGACTAAACTAAAGGAAAATGAATGAATGAATGAATGAATGAATGAAGATATATACCAAAAAAAATGCAGTTGCAAGGTACACAATGTAAGATTTTATGTAAGTTTATAACTCACAGTTTTCATTTTTGCCAAATCTAGACTTGTAGTTGTAAAATTAATGTTAAAATTGCAAGATAGAAGTTTGCAATTCTGAGGAAAAAAACAACAACAACTCAATGGCAATTGTATAATTGAGAGTTAAGGTATGAACTTCCACATCTTCAAAGTCAGATTTTGCTTGACCCTTTTTTTCAATACTTGTATTTATTGTTAATTTTTAGAACACACTGAGGAAGGTATTGTGCTGGAATGTCTGTGTTTTATTTCACCTGAAGAAAACTATACAAAGTAATTATTTAATGAGTGCGAATTATGACCTTCTGAATAATATTGTTAATTTTTCGAAGCAATTATTTTCATGTTGGAACTTTAAATGACCAATGATGACCAATATTCAAATTCAATTTTATACTATACTATACTATACTATACTATACTATACTATACTATACTATACAACACAACAAATAATATCTTGACTTCTATTTGTTCTATTTGATCATTTGGAAAAGTGGCAGAAGGTTGATTTTTACTGATGAATCATCTGTTGAACTGCATCCCAATCATCAGAAATACTGCAGAAGACCTATTAAAACTTGCATGAACTCAAGATTCTCACTGAAATCAGTCAAGTTTTGTAAAGGAAACACCATGGTTTGGGGTTACATTCAGTATGGGGACATGCGAGAGATCTGCAGAGTGGATGGTAACATCAATAGCCTGAGGTATCAAGACATTTCGTCACCTTAAAATTCTAAGGTTCTGTCTGACATTTTTGTCAACATTGAGTTATTGACATATTCTTATTAAATGACAACTTATTTACATTATGGGAAGTTTTTAATAAGTTGTTTGCATTTTAAGACTTTTCATTTGCAAAACAAATGTTACACACCTACTGTTTGCTATATGAAATGCAAAAGCTTTGAAGCTCAATATCTCCAAATCATTCAGAACGCAGATAGACCCTTATAATTTCAAGGTGACGATTAGTGCTGCGCATTACATTACAAACAACAGAAGAGGGAAGATTCTTCAGCAGCATAGCGCTCCTTTTCATACTTTAGCCTCCAAATCAGAGTTCCTGAAAACAAAGAAGAATAAGGTGTTTCAGGATTGGCCAGCCCAGTCACAAGATGTGAACATTATTGAGCATGTCTGGGGTAAGATGGAGGAGAAAGCATTGAAGATGAATCCAAAGAATCCTGTAAGAGTCCTGCCAGAATGCTCTCTTTGTCATTTCAGATGACTTTATTAATAAGTTATTTGATTCTTTGCAGAGATGTATGGATGCAGTCCTTCAAGCTTATTTGAGTCAATTACAATATATTTTTTCCCACTGCACCATGACTTTATATTCTACACTGTACATTATTTCTGTTAAGTGACAAGACTTTTGTCTAAGCAAGATCAGACCTTACTGTCCTAGTTAAATAATTACAAATTAAGAGGCCTTTGCCTTTCATATAAGCCACTCCTGATACCAAATGATCAACTTGAGGTTATTATTGGTTGTTCCTAAAACTTGGATAGGCGACAAGACTTTTTAATTATGTTTTTATAATTATATAAATGTATTATTGTATATAATCTTCAACTAAAGGTTTTCCTAGTAGATTTTTTTTCATTTGCTATTGTGAGTGCACAAAAAATAGAATCTATAAGGATTTGAAAGATACATGACTATTTAGGGTATCTGTAGAATCAAAATGACCGAGTAAGCTACTTAAAGAGGAAGAGATTGTAGCAACGTCTCTATCTGTCATAAAGTGAACGCAGCACTACTGTCCAGCTTTCACACTCCATGAGCACACTTAAACAGCGCACATTTTTAAAAGTTAATAGATTGAGTGGCCATACAGTTGCTGTTTGCAAATCGATGAAGGACAGGCGAGTGTTTGCATGTTCTGCTCGATGTACTGTTACCACATAGATGAGCCGCAAGCGATTCACTTCATCATATCCTGTGAATTTAAAATGTAATAATCTACAACTAAGTGACTAATAAAATTTTAGATGACTAATGGTTAGGGGTCTATTAGAGTGCAGCCATAATAATAATAATATAACTAAAATCAATCCTAAATTCAGTTTAGACATCAGTGAGTGTAATACATTCTGGTATTCTGTGAAGTATTATTATTTTTTATGAGCACAAGATCTTTTGTATTTATATTGAGTACAGTACATGTTCCCATAGTCAGACCAGATGCAACAGGAATGCTGCGTTTCAGATTTATGGCATGAAGCTAATGCACGCTGTATTTTGTCCTTGTGTGCATCTTCATTGCTCTGAGGTATTGGAAGTATGCGAGTGTGTGAGTCTGACAGAGAGAGTGAGTACAGGTGTGAGTTTGTGTTATGTGGGGATTAAGGCCATGTCCATCCGTCAGCTGCGGGCTGGCAGTCTCAGGCTCTGCGTGGGCTCGGGTTTCCGCCGGCAGCAGCGTTCTGATGGATGGGGTCTGCTGGGATGGGCGGTATTATGATTAATGTCGATACTCACCCCTAGCGCCAGATTTTACGCGTCTCTCATAGATCTGAGACACACGTTCACATCCACACTTCTACGCACACAAAAACCCATTATGTTTTGACGACAGGCTGTCTTTCTGTCTGTTTGTTTGTATGTCTGCAAATTCAGTAATTTTTTTTTTTTTTGATAGGTCGTTTTTTTTTTGGGGGGGGGGGTAGTTTTTGTTTTAGTTTTGGTTGTTTGTTATGTTTCTTATTTAATATTTAGTTTTATTTGTTGTTAAAAGTTTGTTTGGATATAGTTAATTTATTTGTTTACTGGTTTGTTGTTCGTTGATTTCTTTATTGATGATTTTGGTTCATTTATAGTTATTTATTTGATCAGTTATTTTTTTTGGCAGTTATATCTGTTATTTTGGTTGATAGTGTGATGTTTTGTTTCTTTGTTTCATATTTGTTCATTGTGTGATTGTTTTTGTTGCTTTATGAGTTGTTGTTTGGGATTTGTTTGCTAAGGTTTTTCGTTTTTTTGCTTGAGTGTGTGACTTTATTCTTTTATCTTTTGTTCATGGCTTTATTGTTTGTTTGTCGTTTTGTCTTTTGTTCATGACTTTATTGTTTGGGCTTTGTTTGGAAGTTTGATAGTTGTTTGTTGTTTGGTTATGTTGTCGTTTGATCTTATTTTTCAAACTTAAAGGCTTCTAAAAACTTTTTTTTTTTTTTCACACAAGACCACATCATGCAATTATCTTTATAATTTTAATTAGCAAAGAACAGTTTTACTAGGGCTGCACAATATTGGAAAAATGTGACGTAGCAATATTTTGTTTTATACATTGCGATATGAATACAGCTTTATTTGGAAAGAATTCTTCATTTTAGATTAATTTAAGGTGATTTTGTACAGGAGTTAATCTCAAATAATATAGAACAAATAACTTAACTCCAGGGACAGACGAGTCTTCGCTGATGTTCAGCGTTCTCCAGCCTCTGGTGCCTAGACTGCAGCTCTGTCCAAGACATTTGGCCATAGGAGAAATTGTCGGGCCCAATTGAGCCTGGTTTCTCTTGAGATTTTTTATCCTTAACTTTTTTTTTTTTTTTTACCAATTGGTGAAGTTTTTTCCTCGCCACTGGCTTGCATAGCTCTGAACTTGTAGAACTGCGCATTAATGGATTGCTCTTCAGTGTTTGGAGTATCAGCATTATATATTAAACCACACTGAACTGAACTGAACTTAAACTCTGAAAACTGAATTGACACTGTTATAATTCACTATAATCTTCAATGTCAAGCTGCTTTGACACAACCTACATAATAAAAGCGCTATAGAAATAAAGATGAATTGAATTGAATTGAACTTACAAGCATAGATAAATACAATATTGCAAAGATAAAGTGAATTACAGTTTTCCGGAGAGTATAACGGTGTGCTGGTACAGATATTAAGTAATCAACACTGCATAGTGTTCTTTGTATATTATGTATTCTTTATTAAAGTTAAAAACAATATAATTTCTAGTTACCGGATGTTCTAAACTCTGGAATGTTCACGCAGTCACAGGCCTTAATGGTGTAGTTCACTCAAAATATTAAATGTACTCACTATTTACTTACCCTTCACTCGTTTTAAATATTTATGAATTATTAAAATATCTTCTTTTTGTGTTCAACATAAAAAAGACACTTGAAGTTTTAAGTTTAATTTTTGGGTAAACTATCTATTTAAAAATACATGCAGATGATAAAATTTTATTCGATCAGCTGATTTTGATTGACTCGTTTTACAAGTCCAAGCACATCCATATCCAAGTGATGGATTCTTGGAAAATGTCTATGGATATTTCCATTCGCCAACTGTGAATCACCTGTGAACACTTGCCATAGAGCAACAACCATGCTAAAGGTTAGAGAGAAGAGCAGCTTAAACACAAGGAACATGTCTCTGGTTATCCTGAATTAGGTTTGCTAGTGTTTTGAGTGCTGATTGTTGAGTCAGGCCCTGGCATCATGTTTTGTTCGTGGCTCGGTGTGGCCCCGTAGGGTTTGGCTCCGGCAAGCACGGGAGGGGCTCGATACGTTCCAGCCTGTCAGAGAAATGAATGCACTCAAGTAGCTGTGAAACACATTAGCTTCTCAGCATAAACAAGACGTCTGCCTCATTAAGTTACAGCGTAATACAATACTCTTCCATATCAATTAGGCGTCCCTGCCACTTTGGCTCGTTGGAAATCGGCTTCTCGCTCGTTCACTCTCCATCATTAAGCCACGTTCTGTTTACACAAACTCCATCAGTTTCATTTATTAGAAAAGCCTCAGGACACACCTCGCATGCGATCGCTGTTTAACTGAGAAACATATATTACGCTAATGTGCCAGACTCCGGCGTGAGTGGTGAAAGACCCGACCGATCAACACTCAGTTGTGTGTATGCAGTGTGTTTGCGTGCATAAGTATGTGAACCCCGTCAAACAGGGCCATGGGAGTGCGTTCTCTCGTCCGAGCTGTCAAAGAGCGAGGCAGTTTGTCAGCAAACACACCCTGCAGGGTCTGCTCTGCGTCAAGCGTATCATTCTCCTTTAATCATTGCTGGGACCGCGGTGCTCTTCATTATTAACGTGGTCCCGCAGCCCCTGAATCCAAGTGAAGGAATGAGAAAAGAGAAGTGTTGTCCCAAGTGAGGTCGTGCTCATTTCTGCCCTCGTTTATTTCCACAGCAGCCACGGCCTTCACTAATGCTGATGTTTGATGTTGAGTTATGGGGTTCCGTGGGCTTCAGAGAGCAACTAATGAGAAGAGTGGCTTGAACTTGAAAATGGAGGTGCATGGGACGAGTTCAACAGGCCCACTCCTGGCTCTTAGGAGGGAGAAAGGAGATGTGGACCCTGTTTAAATTAGTGGGTTTGATATTGATGATGCCCTCACCAATCATAACATAACCCCTGTTGCTTTAATCATCAATGTAGTGGATATTCTCTGACATCAGTAAGATACACACAGCACCTGTGCACTCAGTAACAGATGCGGGCTTGTGAAAGCTGCTGAATGTTTTTTTTTGTATTCTGACATTAGTGTAAACACACACACATGTATGTTCACTCTCAGTATAGTAGCACATGAAACAGAATCTTCTGGGTATTCATTTTACTATTTTACTATCTTAGGTTTTCTTTATGTGGCGGCGCGATGGCTCAGTGGTTAGCATTGTTGCCTCACATCAAGAAGGTCGCTGGTTTGATCATGTTTTAATCATGTGATTGGCGTGATTGGTGATTGGCGCTTGGATTACCGGCTGCCGTATTTAAAACCCCAGACAACATGGCTGCAGCGGCTCCCCGCTCTCACTCGATTCCTCATTCTCTGTGGAGATGTTGTTGCTTATGTGATGAAAGCGAGTTATTGTTGCTAATGTCTCTTATATGGTGTTTTGTGAGATGCCGATGTGAAGTTGTAAATTCAAACTGGAGAAACTCGTTTTTCTGTCTCCCTGCCTGGCTTGAAGCATGGTAGGGAGATTTGGTGCCTTCTGTTTATTATTTTTATTTTGTCCTGTGTGGGTAGTAATGAGGCAAGTATTCTGTATTTTTTTCTTTTCTTATTTTTTTCTTTCTTTTTCTTTTCTTATTCAGTTTGCTCTAATTTTGCTAGTTTGGTTTATTGTCATTTATTTTGGCTTAACCCCTCCCGATGTTATTTTCCTCCTTATTTTCTGTAAATAAATCATATTTACTTGTCAAATCAAATCACTTTTATTGTCACATCATCAGCAGCACGTGTGCTATGATGAGTGAAAAGCTTAGGTGCTGGCTCCAGGCAGTGCAAAATACAACAATATACAACAGCATCCCCCCCACCCCCCCCCAAACACACACACACACACACCCCAAAAAAAAAAACAGGACAATGTAGAATTGGCAATATTAACAGTGATATGTACTATGAATAGGTGTACACATAGTTGTAGGCAGTATTGTTTTAAGTATGATTCTCAGTAGTTTGTGTTTTGGTTTATATTTTGGGGAGAGAGAGCACAGTGGCACCAGGGATTATGTTTTAATCCCTGTTATCTTGTTAAGTTTTGGTTAAATTTATTTTTGATTAAGGATTTTCAATTTATTCTTAATAAAAGTTTTAATTGTTCTAAGGGCAAAAGATGGAAAAATAAATGTTTTGGCCCTACAGCAAAGATGCACAAAGTAGGGCCTGCGAGCCAAAGTTGGCCCATGGTAACCTTTAATTATCAATAGAATTCATGTGTATTTTTTGTTTTTTGTTATGTGCTTTTGTTGCATTTTCCCCCTGAAGTGATGATAGCCATTGACTTGCATTTTATTAGATGGTGCAGGGTTTCTGTTACAATCTACTTTAATGTTGTACTAAAGACAAAAAGTCATCTACAACTTGAAAGGAATCTGTAAATGTACGTGTTTTGGTGAACCATCTTTCTCATTAATATTACTCGCTGCCTAATTTTGTAACCGGATAAACACCGGAAAAATAAATGCCCCCCACACACCCCCCACCCCACCTTCTTCAATCCATTTCTCAGCTGAATGAATAACTGTTTTGAAGTCATCTATAATTAAAGGAAAAGATTACAAAGACCCAAGCAGATGAATACATAAAGACCTCCTCTACTCCTAATCTATTAAAGGTGTTTGGGACTTTGTTTAATCCACACGGACTCGTTCTGATTCAACTGTATGATCATTTCACAAGCCTTTTGTGAAAACAACAGTTCATCATAACTCATAGCCAGCATTATCACAGATTTTCAACAGGAAGAGCCAATTCACACCCACAAAGTGCATAAAGGTGTTTTTATGAATAGCAGACATGATGTCTCTTTGAATACACTTTTACACTGACAATTTAAAGTACTACAGCCGGTGCCACACACGACGCCTTGCTCTCTTCGCTATTAAAGGTTTAAGGCTAATTGTCAGCCGGCGCTCTGTTTTCCCTGTTTGCCGACCTGGCTCTTTTGGAGCTTGGAGCCGGAATCCATTGTGTGAAAGAGAGCGTAAAAGGGTATTGATGGGATTACTCACACTCTCACTAAGCTAAAGAGCGAGAGTGAAAAGAGAGAGCGAGGGAGTAAATGATTTAAAAGGCAGTGTAATGTAATGAGGAAAGGGGGGGCTTGGAGGTGGAAGAAAAAAAAGACTTCCTTATGGCCATCTATCTGACTGCTAATCCTCAGAGCTTACATCTACATTAACACTCACACGTCGCCACTAAACACTTCTGGCAGCTTTTTTGGGTCCGTATCGCTGTAGCTGTGGTGTGCTGTCAGTCTGGCTTTTAGGAGCCGCTGATGCTACCTCTATGTGTGTGTGTGTGTGTGTTTCTGGATACCAGCGGCACTTTAAAGTGGTCTCTGATTGAGGGCCAATGAAAGCAGGGCACACACCGAGGAGCTGGAGGGCACGGAAATAAAGCCGGCTTGAGTGCCCGGTGTCGCTCTTATCTGGAGAGTTGGATGGCTTGATCTCTTCAAAGAGGACACTCACTCCAGCAAGGCCATAATCAGCTGATAATAAAGTTAGCTTGACTAACTACAGGACTCCACTGAACTCTGGCAGCACAACTTTCCATAACATGGACAACAATAATTGATTAAAACAATACTCTGAATAAGTAGCTACCCTGTAAACAGCAATTTCTGATTGATTTGATTAAGGTCATAATTGAACTAAACAGAAATCGGATTGAGACGTGGAGTTTGCTGATTTTAGTCACATTATTGAAGTGCAATACAGACATGTAAACACCTTAATCAAACTATTACTGTAGTGTAGGATTTTGCGCCAGGATATTCTATACAAACACAGCTGTTTGAAACTATTCTCTGCACCTATCGAGCCAGTAAAGGAGCACAGACACCTGCATCATGAAATGCGGAGGTTTTTTTCCCCATACACCGTGTGGTACAAATTCCATTAAAACTACACACTTCTAGCAGTTTATACTCTCATCCAATATCTCGTTTGTCACAGGGGCATGTATGAAATTAAAAATGAAACACCAATGGAAACATGGATTGCGTGGTGACGCAATGATGTTAATCAAATTATGTGCTATAACATGTAAGCAGGATCATGAAAGGAACATTCAAAAAGCAACTCATTTAAACACCGTAGTCATATTATTGTCTTATTCAGATTAGGACAAATAATTTGATTACCTATGTCCATGTTAATGTAGTCCATTAAAGCTTACACTAGAATATTATGTTTATACATTTGTTTTGTCTTCTTTTATTTTTTACTTTAGTCGATTGTTGTTTATTATAACACAGGCCTGTAGCCAGTCTGGTGAAAGGGGTGGTTCTTTTTTACTCCAAAAGTAGACTTTTTGCAGTTATTTGATTTGTTTTCTATTTAATTATGAGGTTTAAATACTGTGTTTTATTAACATTTTAAGCACTATTTTTGGCTGGATTACTTCGTTAGATGGTCACTTTTTTGATGTACCAAAAATTTTTTCTAAAAATGTTAAATAAAGAAACATGAAAAATAGGCTGCTTATTTTTAAAATACAAATACATCACATCATATATCACTAGGGGGTAGAAATAGGCATCTGTTAAAGATTTAAATTTGAAACAAAACTGTAGCCTATTGTCAGTAATTAGGCAAATAACAAACTAGCCAGCACATTCAACTTTACTCAGTCAAAATTTGCCCATTTGAATAATAAAAATAATAATATTGCTAATAATGTAGAGCTTCATGAATAATCTAGCCTCTCTTGTAAAAAAAGTACATTAGAAAATTTATGGATAACAACAATAGCCTAATACATTATGATGTATTAAAAGCATTATATTGGTCATTTTTTCCAAACACAAGACTAAAGTCTAAGATTTAGAATAAATGTTGCTTGTAAAATGTTTTCTCTATTTAACAACAATACTGTGAAAGTTGAAACTTGGCCTTAAAAACTTTTTCGATGGGTTATTTTGATCATTTATGATGGCCTAACCTACATTCCCCAATTCAATTTCACATATCAGTTTTAATAGTTAATTAAACTATGGTACAATATTTTACTAACCCTTTTATCTGGTTTATTTTTTCAGTACATCTTTTATGCTCATTTTGTTTTTATATCAGAATTTTAAGTGTAGTGCATAATAATGGCAGTCACTTCAGAAAAGTCAAGTTATTTATCATTATTTTTATGAGTGGGTGTTCAATGCACATATTCCAGTGTGTATAATAGATCATATGTGAACTTCCTGTTCCTGATCCACCTCTCTCTCCCCATCATTTCCTGTCCTCTGTCTCCCCTCTTTCAAATAAAAGTGGCGAAAGGCCAGAGAAAACTGACGGCTTTCTCAGCAGGGGTCGTTCCAGCAGATGCCTTCTTGAACAAAAGACAACCCGTGATTTACACACTGCCCGTTTTCCACCAGAAAGCTATTTGTTTTCAGACACAAGTGAGCAACACCACACAACTCTAACACATGTTCCTGAAGCATAATTGCTTGTCAACTCAATTTCACTTATGGCCCCTTAATAAAACCTAATTGAATTAGTCCCACCTTTGCTATTCTTTTTAGTGTTTACGCTTCTCCAGTGCCCCTTGTAGCCCAGAAACAGGATAATGTGTGTCCGCCACATTTGCCAATGTCTAGGAGACGACTGACCAACATGGGTTTTATGATGGTTTTTTTCTTTCCTGTCTGTTAAATGTTAACATCATCTCCTCATGCCTCAGTGCTTCAGACAGGATTTGCTAGCACAGAATTAAAAGCGTGAGGAGCACGCGAGGATCCACGTGTAGCCGCTCGGGCCTTTGGTCTTGGCGTTTTCTTATTGAATTGGTGAGGCTGAGCTGTGACGGGTGTGAATAATGGGGAATGTGGGCTGTGGCGGCTGTCAGCCAGTCTGATGAAGAGATCTTCCCTATTGGCGGAGGTGAACTTCTGACCCCACATCCTCCGTCTGTGTTGTTCTTTTTTGGGATGAGGTGAAATAACACTTGCAGAGGTGCATTCTCTGGCCTAGCTAAATTTGTTCAACGGTATGACGAACCTGACCATAAAAAATACTCATTTGCTCTAGTCAGATGATTTAGGATTACTCTTAACAGTTTGCCGACCAGTATTGGGTAAGTTACTACTGGAAATTTTTTATCTGATTACATTACTAATTACTTAATGTTAAAAGTAATCAGATTACTAATTACTTAGCTTTAAAGTTACTTTAAAACATAAAACAAACCTATGAAAATACTAAATAAACTGCTGCTTTTTCAGTAATTTAATATTCACTAAAAACATTGCAATGGGTTGATCACAACAGCTTGACATATTCAAAAGAGCTAAAGAGAGTTTGCCCAAAACTTGAAATTCTCTCATCATTTACTTGTTCCAAACCCGTTTGTCTTTCTTTCTTCTTTTTTTTCTTTTCTTTTTTTTGTTTTACTCAAATGTTGGACATGAAGAAACCTGTAACCACTGACATCTATACATAGTATGAAAAAGCACTGAAGTGTTATGTTTTAGTCAGAGGTGATTAGTCAATTCCTTATGAAGTATGAAGATGATCAGTCAGTTCGTGCACCTGGTAAATGAGAACGCGTGCAATATGCGCTCCCAATATGTGCGTGCACGCAAAAGACGTGATATGTAAACAGCCTTATGCTTCTCTTCACATTCAGAAGATACCTCTAATGTAATTAGATTACAGTAACGCGTTACTGTAGGACGCCTTACACCCAACTCTGTTGCTGACCAGTAACTCTAGGAATCTTATTTTTTTGGTTTAGTTTAATGATGTGCTGCGTTGTGCTGAAAGTAATGTGTTTTGTTTGGTTTTGTTTGGTTTGGCTTGTTTTGGTTTGGTTAGTTTTTTCTTATTTTGTGTTTTGTTTGGTTTGGTTTTTCTTCTCTTGTTTTCTGTTTGGTTAATTTTAGTTTTGTTTTGTTTTGTTTTTGTTTGGTGCTTTGCTACAGAAACTTTGCTGCTTTATATTAGTAATCTGTAATCTTGTTTTTTTTTTTTTTTTTTGATTGATTGCAACCAAAATTTTAGGACATCTTATATTTTACTTAGTACATCAAACTTTTATTTTAATTTATCAAAAGGGAAAAGTAAATAAATACACACTGAGTGTTAAATGTATGTATTGTACTTGTCCTTTTTTCATGTAAAGTTATAGGATTATAAAATTTTTTTATAATCATTACACATTCAAATAATCATTACACACTAAACTCAACTCAACTAAATTTTATTACTAGGGCACTTTCAACCACTCACAATGGGTTCCAAAGTGTTGTACATAAAAACACAAAATATATGCAAACAATCAAGGAGCCAAAAAACATAAACTTACATTACATAATAAAAAGCTAAAGAAAATAACTGTGTTTTTAGTGACCTCTGAAAAGACTCCAAAGTAGGAGATGTTCTTAAGGAGAGTGGAAGATCATTCTAAAGCTTGGGGCTGCTACTGGAAAAGCTCTATCACCTCAACATTTCAAGAATGTTGCAGAACTGTCAAATAGAGTCTGTTCTTAGAGCGAAGGGATTTTATGGGTTGATGTTTATTAATTAGCTCAGAAATATACTCAGGGGCCAAATGCCTGCTCATTCATTCATTCATTCATTCATTCATTCATTCATTTTGATTATTTGAATTTGAAACTAAAATTCAGTTTCTGCATTAACTCTTAACATGATGAAATGGCAAGACCCCATAAAAAACAAAAAAATGGTTAAATATGCAATAGTGTTTTCAATTATTATTATAATTTAATCAACATCCAGAACTGTGGATTGAATCGATGTGAGCTCTAGCGTCAGCAGGAAGTTTCTTTGATGCCAGCATTCCTGTTGACTCGGCTGATTTTAGAGCTTTGAGCAGTCAACTGCACACACGGGACAAACAGCGTTTTATGAAGTGGTATGAAGTTATCTGCTGTCTGTGAGTCTGGCCGGACTGGTGTTTTACAGCAGATAATGGCACCGGCCGCCCGCGCTCCTCTCTCGCCCGCACATTAGCGCCTGTCAGAGGCTTGCAGTGTGGCTGAGGGTTTGCAGAGAAGCCAGACAAGGCCAGATAGTCACTGGCCTACAGATCAAAGGCCCTGTTCAGATAAAGCGGCAGTTTTTCATGCATCAGGTATCTGTAATAGAAAGACGCCACCGCTGAAACGTAGCATCACAACAGACGGACGAACTGTGCTTTCTTTCACACCCCCCACCCGCCTTCATGCAATATCTCTTTTATTAGCCTAGGCGCTTATTGCTGGAGGAGAAAAAATGAGGCCAATGTTTTTGTTTGAAGTTGTATTGGCCCACAGTGCTGTTTTTCAAGGGTCAGTCATTTCCTCTTTTCTATCCCTGTCTGAGGAAGGCTTGAGCTGCGATGTGTGCCAGATGAAACACAGATAGCTGTTTATGACCTCTGAGTTACACCAGCACAGCCATAGACACTTTTCAGGTTCATTATGTATTATGACTTTGATGTGATTTGAGAATTACAAGGCTTTTTATGCTGTGGTTTTTGCAAGTTTAGCTAACTTAGCTTTTCAGTTCAAATAATCAAACATTCAATTCTTAAACAAGAACGGATAAAATGTGTACCTTCACATGGGCCAAGGGCTGGGCTCAGTCAATTATATATATATAATTGTAAGTATATATATATATATATATATATATATATATATATTGACCACATGTCAAGGACTATTTATTTTTATTACATTTTAAAGTATATATTCAGATATTTGCTCATTCATATGTGATCATATTTCTCACTTTATTTAGAACAAATGTTTGGTTACATGAAGAAATAAAAAACAAATATTATTACATTTTAAAACACTTAAAAAAAACCTCATGTTTACAAATAAATGTATAATAGTCAACATCTGCAGCACGGTGGCGCAGTGGGTAGCACAATCACCTCACAGCAAAAAGGAGCTGGTTCGAGGCCCGGCTGGGTCAGTTGGCATTTCTAAGTGGAGTTTGCATGTTCTCCCCGGGTTTGTGTGGGTTTCTTCCGGGTGCTCCGGTTTCTCCCACAAGTCCAAAAACATGTGGTAACGGTAAATTGGGTAAGCTAAATTGTCTGTAGTGTATGTGTGTTTCCCAGTGTTCGGTTGCAGCTGGAAGGGCATCTGCTGCTCCAGATTCCCCCACAGTACAAAGACATGCGGTACAGGTGAATTGGGTTGGCTAAATTGTCCGTAGTGTATGAGTGTGAATGAGTGTCAATGAGTGTTAATGGATGTTTCCCAGAGATGGGTTGCAGCTGGAAGGGCATTTGCTGCGTAAAACCTATGCTGGACAAGTTGGCCGCTGTGGCGACATTTGACATTTGAAGTGGATCAAAAAAGTTTATTTAAAATTGTCCATAGACAAGAATGGGTTGTCTGAACGTTTTGAAGAACTTTAATGAAAGGTTTATCTACTTCAAATGTTTAATATTGTATGTATGTATGTGTGTGTATATATATATATATATATATATATATATATATATATATATATATATATATATATATATATATATATATACACACTTATACATTTAATATATATATATATATATATATATATATATATATATATATATATATATATATATATATATATATATATATATATATATATATATATATATATATACACTTAAGCATTTTGTGATTTTGAGATTACAACTTTGTCACATTACATTTATTCATGTTTCTGACTGCATTCTCATAATGGTGTGTAATGTTGTGTTCATATAAATTATGAGAACGTATTAAAGCAAATTTAAAAAGTGAATTTTTTGATACCATGGAATCATTTAATTTTGTCCATAGGTTAAGTTGTCTTATACTGTTGTCTTGCACAGCCCTATTTCAGTGTGTTTGGATAAAAGCGGGAGCCAAATGCATAAATGTAAATGTAAGCAGGCATCATTCACTCTGACAAGAAACATCTAAAGGGTGAAAGTAATTGCAGTTTGATGAGCTTTAATTCTGTGTGAATCAGAATGGTGGATGAACTGTTGTTGCTCTCTCTCTGGTGTTTCTGGCAGGCATGTTTGACCGCAGCGTCACCCTGCTGGAGGTGTGTGGCAGCTGGCCTGAGAGTTTCGGACTGCGTCACATGCCCTCTGTGGAAGCCACTGAAGAGGGCCTGAAGGAGAGGCTGGCGGACGCCATGTCAGAGTCGCCCAGCAGAGACATTGTGGGATCTGGAACAGGTGAGCAGATGACTTCTCAATAATGGTGTTTTCAACGCGTTCAGTAATCTATTTGATTATACTCTGGAATTGTTTGTAATTAATATTTATACAGTAATGTTTTCTATGTTGGTAAGAGATTACATTAAAAAAATATTCTTTCATCATTTTTTTCATCATTGTCTTCTCTAATTCCAAGATTTATGTTTCATCAGATTTTTTATTTTTTTATTTAATATAAGTCATTGATAGTAATGGAAGCTTGTGGCAAAAAAGCCACCAAGTTTAATAAAACCAGAACATTTATGTAATCGCAACATTTCATTTAAATATGTGCATCAGTCATATACATTGCTGTTGAGCTTAAAGGCATAGTTTAAAATGAAAATTCACTCACCGTTTACTCTCCCTATGGGGTTCCAAATCTTTTTGAGTTATTCTTTTCCATTGAACACAATAAAAGATATTTTGAAAAATCTTGGAGACTAGGAAAAAATAATATATTAGTAATATGAAACTGTTTTGAGCTTTTTTTAAATATCTTCTCAGAATAAAGTAACTCAAATATGCTTAGAACAAGTGGAGGTTGAGTTGATAATAATAGATTTTTCATTTTTGGGTAAACTAAACTATACCTTTAAGGCTATAAAATACAGAGGTCAACCAAGGACTTTTAGATCTCTACCAAATACAGCAGAGTTTAATTATTCCCTTGATTAATCTGGGGTCGCCACTGCGGAATGAACCGCCAACTTATCCAGCATATGTTTTACGCAGTGGATGCCCTTCCAGCTGCAACCCATCTCTGGAAAACATCACACTCATACACTATGGACAATTTAGCCTAACCAATTCACCTTTACCGCATGTCTTTGTACTGTGGGGGAAACTGGAGCACCCAGAGGAACCCACGCGAACGTAGGGAGAACATGCAAACTCCAAACAGAAACGCCAACTGAGCCAGCCGAGACTCGAACCAGTGACCTTTTTGCTGTGAGTTGACAGAACTATCTACTGCGCCACCGCGTCGCCCTGCATTGCAAATTTACTAATCATGCAGCAAAAAGCCATTGTGATGCCATTAAGAGATGAATTTTGCCATTTACACAATTATTATATACAATAATTATAATGAAAGTTTTGTAACTTGCGATAGACCGACATGATTGGTGTGTCATGGCAGAATATAAAATGCTTTTAATATTTTTTGGGATTTATTCCATTAATCAACATTTATTATAATTCTAATAATATCAAGAGACCATCCGTTTTGTCATAACAGCCCTGCAGCCGTACACTGTAATGCTTTTTGTTTTGTAAATATAAATTTTTTAAGTAAAAGTAAAAAGTTAAAGAATACAATAAATTCAATATATTGCCCAATAATGGAAATGTTCATTTTTGTGAGATGCTCAAAAATTTTCTTAAAAAATTTTAGCTTTTCTTTATATTAAAGACTTGCCAACAGAACCTCAGCCAAGGTAGTGCTCCTCATTAGTAGCTCATTAACCTCAAAAGTAAACTAACTCCCTCAGAAATTATAGGTAAAAAATCCTGTTTTGTTTTTTTTCTTGCTAATACCGCAAGTGACTAGAGGAATCAGTTGTGAAAGCTCAATCCTGTTTGAACTAAGCAGAGATAAGAATATGTCCTGGCGTATTGCTCGTACAGATCTTGAAAAAGACACATTTTACAATAACAAATTAGGTCATTCGCATTGAGGGAGAAGCTGAGCGAAATGAGGGGGGAAATTGCCACTCTTGACAATCCAAATGTTTAACTCATTTAGGAAGCTGCTGCTCTGTGTTCCTCCCCCCTCGTCTGAACAAGACTTTCTTTGATATCTGGAGAAGATGGAGGTTGGATCCTGGACGCCGCTGCTTGGAGCAGCGAGGTCACAAGGCCCTAATGCATTTAGCATCGACTGGCCCTCTCTCGTAGCGCGTCTATTAGGCACTAATTTGATTTGTACCTATTCATTTGCAGTCCCTGCAGCAGCACCGAGTTGGCCCTCTCCATAATTGGTTCTGTCTCTATTTTTGCATCATTAGATTAAGCCCGACTCCCGGACACTTGTAGTCTGCGCTTGTCCGTCCATTTATACAGCCTAATGTAACACAAAATTCATTACTGATCACATTACTCTCAACTTTTGGCCCCACGGGCTGGCGGATGGACGTAACGTTAAGCATCTCCTGAAGCAGGAAACCCAGAGTACGAATGAAAAATGGATTGCAGCGAGAGGCTCTAAATAAGCAGCATGGTGGCGGGGGACAGGGTGCTGGAGCCTCTGATGAGCGCTAGCCATCCGTTATGTCAGTCTATGTCTTTTTCAACCAGACGTCGGGCTGCAGTTAAGAATCAGTGCCAGACTTTAAGAGATCAAGCCATTCCCATTTGGGTCTTTGTTGAAGGTACAGACTAATGTGGCAGTAAGTGCTGAGAGTAACAGCCGAATATTGGTAATTACCCTATAGTCATCTAAGTACCCTCTTCATTTGTTGTCATGGGTCATGCCTGGATTTTGTCTAGACAGTAACTGTTGTTCTGGAAGACTCATGTGTCTATATTTAGAATGCACTGAACTTAGGCTTAAAATTTGTCCTCTGCATTTGACCATTCGTAGTGAGAACACACTCAGAGCAGTATCCAGGAGCAATCAGGGGTTTGGTATCTTGCTCAAAAGTACCTTAGCCATGAGCATTTACGGTGCCAGTACTGAGAATCAAACCTGTAACCTCTGGGTTGCAAGTCCAACTCTCTAATCGTTAGGCCACAAATACAAACATTTGTTGATTTTGATTATAAGTCACCATGTGTACGATGGAACTCTTGAATTCCTTAATGTATAAGCACCATAACCATATTCATAGACTTTTCGGAGAATCATGTTTGCCATCTAGACACAACTTTACAGCTGGTCTGGGATTTCTTGGTTGTAAGGAAGCGTGGGAATGTGTCATTGAGTTGCTGGAGAGCCAGTGCATCTGTGTATGCAATACCTGAGCAGCTTTCTTTGTAGCTGTGGGACGCCCCATTTAATAAGCCAGGTTTGGTCCGGAGCCTCTTTTGAAGGGTCGAAAGCAGATGGTTTGACACTTAGCATCTCCTCACGCACAGGCACTTCTTCAGAAGAGGATTGTAGCATCAGGGGACATCTTTGACTCTTCTTCTTTTTCTTTATCAATCGCTAACTGCTTCTCCATGTTTCATTCCATCCATCCCCTTCCTCCAGTCCTCAGATTTCCTCATTCTTGCCTGGTTGACCATAAATGAAATTGAGAACTGGGAGCTTGTTCTTCTCATGCAGGTGATTGAGAGTGAACACAAGTCTCCTGATTTACCGTAACTGAAGTCTCCTAACCTAACCGAATGGAATGTAAGTGAAAACGTGTAATGCAGTCATCTTTAAATTAGATTTCTGCCAGCAGCATAATGTTGCAAATTGGATTTTTGTCATTGGTGCTAACCTAACGTAAATTCCATTTAAGCAGGGGGAAGAGGACAGGGCTCAACCCTGTCAGCCACGGTGGCCCTCCCCACACCACCGCTACCAGTGTTTACTGAGGTTACACACAGGGATTATGTCTCTGTCATTCCTCATTACTCCAGCCTCCCAAAAAAACACATTTATTTCTATTTCCCTGTTAAGCCTACAGCACTTAGAGCACATGATCAAATCCTCCCCCATCGACCTTATAGAGCTCTCAGAAAGTAGTAGCATTGTAGACAAGACTCTTAAAAATTTGATCATGCTAATACAGTTTGCCTTTAAACAAAATGTTGCAGCGAGAATTTTATGTCACGTTTTTTTTTTTTTTTTTTTTTCTGATTTTAGTCAATCTATCAGTTTTGCTAAACTTGAAATGATGCTTCTATGCTTTGTATGGTTTGATTAGCACCGGCATATATGGCAGTGTAAAAGTCGAAAGGATTCTTCTTTGTTGTGAAGTGGAGCAAATACATGTGTTCTTTTAAAAAAATATTAAGGCCTATGGGTTTTTTTTTTTTTTTTGCACTTGATGAAGAGAGCCCATACTTCAGGAGCAGGACATGCCACAATAACTTCATTGTGAGAAGGATGTTAGCGACAGCTCTCAAGCACCCTCTCTTTCTTCCGTTCCTTCATCTTCATTCTTGACTATTCAATTCAGCCCTGAGGCCAGATCTTTACTGTCACAGCTTGTGCCCATAAATTCACACTCTCCTGAACTCCAGAATAAAATCCATACTGTGTTTTAAAGAGCCCTTATTTTACCCCTTTTTCGAGACTTAAGATAAGCCTTTTGTGTCTACAGAATGTGTCTGTAAAGTTTCCGGACAAAACACCCATCAGATTATTTATTATACCTTTCAGAATATTGGATTGTTTGCTCTGAACACAATTTAGCTGTTTTTGTTGCCTTTGCCCTCTCCACACCCACTATACCTACATGCCTGTCAGAGTATGCCTCAATCTCCGCCTCGGCTGCAACAGATAAACAGCACAGTGACAAACATGGTGAAAGCAGATCTCACGTAACGTTTGAGAGAAACACTACAGTAAGAAATTTCCCAATGATTATTGGATGTATTTGTTGGGGAGTTAATTTAAGCCTTTCTGCAAAGACACAGTGTTTTGTTACAAAGTTCACTCACACACACAGTTTGCACTGTTTTTGCACAGCAAATGTGACAGAATACATGTTTATATCCACTTCTGTATGGATATTTGTTGTTAATGTACAAAATAAACTTGATTTAACATCCACAAACCGGGATTATAGCATCTTCTTTTATAGTTATACTGACAATTTAATGTATATTAAACTGACATGTTAATATGCGGCTGTCAATCAAATTAGTGGATGAGGAAATCGCACTCCTATATCATGTTGCAGTGGGCCTCAAAATGAGAGTGATTTAGATCCTATTTTAACATTTGGAAATAAAAAAGGGACTTATTGTGCTTATATCACCCCAATATGACTGTGACCAATATGACACACTACACACAGTTCTGTCCAAACAGCTTACAAAAGATGATTTTCATCATAGGTATCCTTTATTGGTCTCTATACAGTCTCTTAAAATAAAATTACAGTCATTCAATGTTAAAAACTGTTTATTTTCTTATAATATTCAGTACAACATCACATTTTTTATTGTCCATAATGATTAATTATTTAAACTCCTCCTATCCAAGAACCTACTCTGGATACACCTGATGTTAGAATTGAATGCAAAATGGATTTACTCGGTTAACTTGTTGGCTTGTCTACAAAACAAAAAAAAAGAATTACAATTTATGTGGGACAAACAGGGCAGCACGGTGGTGCATTGGGTAGCACAATTGCCTCACTGGAAGAAGGTCGCTGGTTTGAGCCCCGGCTGGGTCAGTTGGCATTTCTGTGTGGAATTTGCCTGTTCTTAACGTGTTCCACGTTGCTCCAGTTTCCCCCACAAGTCCTTAAAAAACCTGTGAATTGGGTAGGTTACTTTGCCTGTAGTGTAGTGTGCATAGATGTTTCCTAGTTATGGGTTGCAGCTGGAAGGGCATCCGCTGTGTAAAACTTATGCTGGATAAGTTGGCGGTTCATTCCCCTGTGGTGACCCCAGATTAATAAAGGGACTAAACCAAAAAGAGAATGAATGAATTAAGGTCAAACATTGTTCATTGGCTGCCAATGGAGACCATTAGTTTAGTTTCATTAACAATATATGGAGTAGCTTATGATTACAACATTATGAATGTCTAGGGGCTTAGTAATCTATAGTTTCCCAACCCTGAAGCTTCAGAAGTATTGTCATGGCTGTCCGTTGAGCAGTCTGGTGAAAGGAAGAACACATGTACGTGAGCATAGTTTCCACAACATAAACGGACACTTACATGCTGTGACCACCAGTGAGCTGACTGAACTGTGACCGTCTGAACTTTGAATGATTAAAGCTTTTGTCACGAAGCTAAGAACAATGCACTTGCATCCGCCAGTAACACTCGATGGCTAGACATTCCAGGGCGCCAAAAATCTGTCTTCCTCTCAATTGGCTGTTAGCACTCATGAAAGAAACAGGATGTTTGTTTTCCAACCTCTCCAAAGTCATCAAAACAGTCATCACTCACTGTTTTAGCCTCCGCACACTGGATGACATAATTTTGAGTTTCTAAGATTGTCAGGTCCTGTTACAACTGGATTTTTGATTGAGTCAATTATCTGATCAGGGATCGGTTTTTAGTTGGTTTGGAATGATGTCATTTCGATTGTTTTACAAAATCCCCAAGTATTTGCACTTTTTTTATGTAGTATTTCATGGTGCTTTCTGTTATTATATTCTTTGCTGTAAAATTCCCTGTGATTTAGTGTATTTTGATTAATTCTGTGGTGCTTTTCCACCCAAAACCAAGAGTTATTGGTAATATTTTACTTTAGGTTGCAATTCACGGTATTAACTAACCATGAACACTACTAGCTCAATAAACCACTAATTAGCTGTTTACTAATAGATAGTAGGTAGAAGTTGGGTTTAGGTTTTGGGTAGGATTAAGAATGCAGAATAAGATCATACTTTATAACTACTAATAAACAGTTACCATATTAACAATAGTCACAGATTTGTAGCCCATCATTGAGTCTATTTATTTACTTGTGTAAATTTATTCAGTTTTTAAATTAATTTTAGTAAAATTATTGACTCATGAAAATGTTCATATGATTTATGTACAATACAGTTTGTAAAGTAATATTATCTTATATTTTGTTTTTTAGTATAAGAGACTTGCTTCGTTTACCAAATAAGTGGATCTAATTGGATTGGAATGTTAAAAAAGTTTAATTTTTATTTCATATACATAAGTTTTTAGTTATGATACTCCAAAAATCATTACACAGATTTTTATTTTTTTATTTATTTATTTTTTTTTTACAAAATTCTGCATAGAAATAGCAAAAAAAAGGTCTGCAGATTCTGTCTTGCCCTAGTAATAAGCCAGTAGTTATTACAATGAGTTGTGACCTAATCTAAAATGTTACCAAAGTATTTACAAAAGTAATACTTCATTTAATGGTGCATTTATTAGAAGATTTTAATATGCATGCTAATGATAAATTGTGTTCACACTTGTGTTCGAAGGTTTTAAGTGATTAGCTGTGATTACTGTATTACTTTACTATTAATACCTTGTTAATTTACTAATATTACTTTATTACATTACTAAATTGCAGGTCATTTTAACAAGTGTGAAAGCTACCATCTGAAATCTGGTAAAAAGTGGATTTTGGTCTACTTCCAATGAACTCTAATGTGGTTTGACTGAAATGTGAACACAACATTGACAAAACATCTAAACACACCTAAACAGGATGACATGTTACAAGATGTGTTTGAAGTTTTCTGTTTTTCTGTTTTTCTGTTTTTCGCTATTACACTTTTTTCAGCTGAAATTTAATCTCAGAAATTAGTGTGAACACAAATTAAACCAGTAATAAACATTTTTTTATTATTATTATTTTATTTATTTTTATTTTTTTATTTAGTCTGATCCAAATTAGGACACCCAAACTACACCTGTGAACACAACCTGAAACTCACTGACTTTTTATTGTTTTATCCATGCCAATTAAACAGTTGAGATTTGATTAGAATTTAAATTGCAAGAAAATTAAACAGGTTTTGAGTTGGTAATGTAGAATGATCATTATTCAAGATAACTATAATAACACATTAGATTAATCCGATATACACTGGGCTAGATATTATTCCAGGCTTACTGAAAACCCTCCATTGTTTGTTTACCTGGATAATAGCAGTAATATTCCCTGTTTAAACTAGACTAACTCACAAGTGTTCTTTTGCCAAATCTGAAGCTATTATCAAAGAGAGCGTTCCATGTCTTAATGTTACGGCTCATTTTAATCTGGTGCGATAGTCATCACTAGAGCAACAAGACAGCTGAAAGCACAGCAGCCCAGTCACTCGCCATGCAAAGGACTTAGCTTATGCTAATCAATCATCCACCACCTATACACAGCGCACGGACGATGGATTGCAAAAACAAACCCAGCGCTAATCTGGGTCTGCTCAATCTCCTGCCAAACCCAAGTTCCTCAGTGGAAGTGTGCTGGACCATGACTTTGTGCTAGACGACAATACCGTTTGGTTAAAGTGTTTAACTGCTCTATAATTCCTGGTACATAAGCGTTGCCTTTCAAAAAATAATTCCATGTGTAATTTAAATCTTCTATGAAATGCTCCTCTACCAGCACACTGCGGCACTTCATTTGTGGGCAAGAGGACAGGCGCGATCATAGGGATATTAGCTCCATTTCTGCAGACTGTGTTGATCTGACCCGTGGAGCTGTTGCTGAGGAGAGAGAGCCTGCAGCTCGCAGTGATTTTACTCTGCCATTGACCCTGATGTTGAGCTCAGCTGTGGCTGACATTATTACTTACACACTTTCAGACATGGTTTTATACTGGGAGGTTTTCAGTTAAAACAAAGCTGGGTTCATACAGAAAACAGATTTAAGTATTTGAGTAAATTATATACAAAGTCAAATATGCAAATAAAGGTCTATTATTGATACCTAATGCGAAACGTATTTGCCCGTAAATCGTGTCTACTGTGCAAGAAAAATTAAGCAAAATATTTGCATGTCCCACTTTTGCCTTCAGAACTGCCTTAATCCTTCGTGGCATAGATTCAACAAGGTGTTGGAAATATTCCTCAGAGATTTTGGTCCATATTGACATGATAGCATCACGCAGTTGCTGCAGATTTGTTGGCTGCTCATCCATGATGTGAATCTCCCATTCCACCAAATCCCAAAGGTGCTCTGTTGAATTGTGATCCGGTGACTGTGGAGGCCATTTAAGTACAGTAAACTCACTGTCATGTTCATTAAACCAGTCTGAGATTATCCAGTCATGCTTTATGACATGGTGTGTTATCCTGCTGAAAGTATCCATCACAAGATGGGTACACTGTCGTCATAAAGGGATGGACATGGTCAGCAACAATACTCAGGTAGGCTGTGACATTGACTTGATGCTCAACTGGTACTAATGGGTCCAAAGTATGCCAAGAAAATATTCCCCGCTCCATTACACCAACACCACCAGCCTGAACCACTGATACAAGGCAGAATGGATCCATACTTTCAAGTTGTTGATGCCAAATTTTTACCCTACCATTTGAATGTTGCAGCAGAAATCGAGACTCATATCAAGACTAGTTGTAGCCTCAGTTTCCCAATCTTAGCTGACAGAAGTGGCACCTGGTGTGGTCTTCTGCTGCTGTAGCCCATCTGCCTCAAGGTTGGACATGTTTTGTGTTCAGAGATGCTTTTCTGCATGCCCCGGATGTAACAAATGGTTATTTGAGTTATTGTTGCATTTCTATTAGCACGACCCAGTCTGGTCATTCTTTTCTGACCCCTCGCATCAACAAGGCATTTGCGTCCACAGAACTGCTCATTGGATATTTTCTCTTTTTTTGGACCATTCTCTATAAACCCTTGAGATAGTTGTGCATGAAAATCCCAGTAGATCAGCAGTTTCTGAAATACTCAGGGCAGCTCCTCTGGCACCTACAACCCAGCCACATTCAAAGTCACTTAAATCACCTTTCCTCCCATTCTTATGCTCAGTTTAAACTGCTGCAGATCATCTTGACCGTGTCTACATGCCTAAATGCATTGAATTGCTGCCATGTGATTGGCTGATTAGAAATTTGTGTTAATGAGCAGTTGGATATAGTTGTACATAATAAAGTGGCCGGGTTGTGTAATCTTTAATCAATTACTTTTTTTTTTTGTTTTGATCAAATTTCTTCACTATAGTATTAATAGATGCCCATAGCTTGTGATTCACATGTGTTTTTCTGTTCATTTAAAATTTTGATTTACGTTTTAAGAAAAGTTTAACAAAATGATTTTCATTGACTTGTTTAGTAGGTAAACTAAATAATGGTACAATATGTTATCTATAATCTTTCAAAAGGTCTGTTGTGGTTTGTAAACATCTTCAAACTTCCAGTGGTCCATGTCAATAATATGGTACGTTAATGTCACGTTTTTTTTTTTTTTTTTGCTTTGAATTCAATTTAATTTTGTCTGTTTAGTCTATTGATATCTAGGAGTACACATAAATGCTGGAGAGCTGCATTATAATATAATTATTTCAATATTTTTTATTAATCCAGAGTAAATTTGACACTGATCACCTTTAATACGGCTGCTTTCTTTAAACAAATCCACTTTGCATTTTTTATTTATTTTGTTTTCTGAGAGGAAAGCACATATCATATTGACTTATTCTTCACTCATAGCAGTATAGATTGGCATGGTTAGCTAACAGTTCACTAACAGTGTATTACTGTAAGTATTTCAGTCTTCTTTTTTACCCCTAAACAAAGAACAAAACAAACTTTGCTATGATTATAACTGGCCCTTTAGTGTATGGCTGCATAGTGAGGTTTCCAGGAGGGAATGAAGTGTGAAAACAGGAACACACTCATTATTTCTTCCTCTTAGCACTCACCCATTCATCCCATGGTGAGTCTCCTCTGTCCAGCCAAGACTTGAGAGTAATGTGCTGCGACAGGGTGAGACAGTAAAGAAGAGTTTCTACATTCAGAGGCTCTCCTCCTTTCTCTCTGCCTCAATCCGCCAGTGACACTTTGGGCCTAGATATCATTTTAGCATTTATCCCCTGCTTTTTTTCTCATTCATTGTTCTTCTAACCTATTAACTAGTCACTAAAACAGTAAAGAAAAGAACGGAAGTTGGATTGAGGCTAGAAACTGAAGCTTGGAGTAAATGGGCTTTTTGTGGGATTTTTTGAGACTGCACTTAACAGCTCGCTCAAGGGAGCGACGGTCAGAAAATAGCGGCTTAGAAAGAATGAAAGAAAGAAAGCAAGACAGCTGAGGGGGTGGAAGGAGCACTTTTAAAAGATGTTCCAAGATGTCTAGACATGGTGTTGGTGAAACATGACGAAAGCGGCAGGCATTTGAGAACGCTGCAAATGGAAGCAAGAGGCAGGTGTCGCTGATACATACTGCGTGTCAAGCCAGCTCAAAGCTGTGATTCCACAACTCATCCAGACTCGTAGGACATTTACTGTGTTTAGCCTCTCAAGAGCATGACGAAGAGTTCATTATTCAATACCACACTTACCTTGCTCTTTTCCTCCTCCTCTTCTTTCTCCCAAACTCTCCATTCCCTCTCCTTTCCCCATCTACACGTGTGCTGTGTATATATCAGTAAAAGAGGTTGCATGAATTAGTGATAGAGGACATAATGGAGGGGTTTCTTGAAGGCGCAGCTGAAAGGCGTTACAGCGCTAACGGTCCGCACCAATATGAGATCACTGACCTGACTGCAGCACTTTCCAGGAAAGTGAAAAGAGGAGAGAGGATGTGAAGCGAGCGAGAGAGGAAAAGTGTGACTGTCGCTGCCTGAGCCACTCTTTCACACACACACACACACACACACAGCTCTCTAATGGCCTCACACTTGGGAAAGCACTCATGCACGCTGCTGTGAATAAACATTTTCTCTCTTTCCTCCTCTAGAGGCGTTCCAGCGCTTTCAGGTGATCGTGTGCTCAAAGAGGACAACATCATTTAGCGCTATTATTTAATTGCTCAGTGATGATCTGACTAATGCAAAGCAAAATGGCAATTATGCAAAGCAGAAACAGCATTGCTGTTTGTTTCCTAATGTGTTTGTGGCTGGTAGATGAAAGCTCCCCTTTGAAGCGCTGTCGTCCGGGATGGTGTTGGAGAGCACGTGTGAGCAATAGTGCTTTTCAGTGAAAGACCAGCTGAGTGCAGGATTCTTCCTTGGGCTACAGCACTTTAATGAACCTCACTCCATCAGAGAGGATGTGTGTGTGCGTATGTATACTGGCTTCACATCTTGGATGCTTGGCATGGCGTAGAGCTTGGCGGCCGTCACGTTGACCGTGCCCATCAATCAAAGAGACATAAAGCAATATGGACAGCAATTAAATCAACTAATTGAATCAAAACTCAAATTAAGCCACCAGCCTGAGTGGTTTGTAATTGTAAATGGCATGAGCCTTCCATCCCACTGGCTTAAATTTGAGACCTGTGCCTTGAGCAACTATTTAACCAATTACTCTGCTAGCGGTAATAGACCGACTTAATGCTGGCAGAATCTGAGTGATTTTGTTTGACTTGGGCTTTTTTTTTTATTCAGAGGCTGTGGTCTGCTTGAAGGCTGTGCGATAAATAAAGAATCAGTCTTGTTTGTTATCTTAATGGAGATTGGCCATGTTTAGCCCATTTAGCACATTTAGAAAAGTTTGCTATCAATGTATACTAGTCAGAATCAGTTTAAATAAACCAACTGAATTACAAAATAAGCCGTTTGAGAGTCATTAGTTGTTCAGCTAAGATGCCCACCCACTTTTTAAACTGTGTTGGCTTTTTTTCACTCTATAGATTCAAATATATTCACTATCGGTTAAAAGTTTGGGGTCAGTAGGATTTTTAAATGTATTAAAATAAGCTTATTCTGCTCATTAAGGCTGCATTTGTTCTGTCAAAAATACGGTACAAATGATAAAATTGTGAAATGTTATTGCACTTTAAAATAACTGTTCACAAGTAGTTTATAATTTAATTGAATAATTTATTCCAGTGTTTTTTAAAGATGAATTTTCAGCTTCATTACTGCAGTCTTCAGAGTCATGTGATCCTTCAGAAATCAATCTAATATTAATTCATATTATTATTATTAATATCCTTATTATTAATGGTAATAGTAATAAAACCAATAATGACTGGAGTAATAACTTGAAACTACCTACTATAAAAAAATAGTAAAAATATATTTTTTTAAGACAAACAAACATGAAAAAAAAACTGACCCCAAAATTTTGGCTGGTAGTGTATGTGATTTAAAAAATAAGCTAAATTAAGCATGTACAATATTAAGCAGTGCAACTTTTCAAAATCAAAAATAATATTGCTTTTGATACATGATTTCTGAGGGATGGAATCCACAAAATGAATTAATGCCAATAATTCATATTTTTAATCACAGGAATAAAAATACAATTGATTGATTTGAAAAAAAAAAAAGATTATATATATATATATATATATATATATATATATATATATATATATATATATATATATATATATATATATATTTTTTTTTTTTTTTTTTTTTTAAGGAGATTAAGAGCACAATGTTTTCTTACCAGTTCAGATTCTAACACAATCTCTCAGAGTTTGTTGCAGTTTTGTTGCTATCAGAGTTTATTTTCAAAGTTAATTTTACGTTGTCTCATTTTTAGTCCATGTTGATTTCCCAAGCTTATTTCACAATATATTGAACTGTCAGAAAAAGTCATAAACTGTATACCTGCCTATAGACCTTTATTCATTCATTTATTTTACTTCCGCTTAGTCCCTTATTTATCAGGGGTTGTCACAGCGGAATCAACCAAAAACTATTCCAGCATATGTTTTACGCAGCAAATGTACTGGGAAACACCCTTGCAATCTCATTCAAAAAAACACACACACACACACACACACACACACACACACTACGGCTAGTTTAGTTCATCCAATTCACCTATACCACATGATTTGGAATGTGAAGGGAAACCGGAGCACACAAAGGAAACCCATTTGAACACGGTGAGAACATGCAAACTCCACACAGAAATGCCAACTGGCTCGAACCAGCGATAGTAATGTCAATGTCTCCCTTGTTTGCTTCTGATCTGATTAACTCAATTGTCAAAAACAGGCGTCAAAAACATTTTAACAACAGAATTGCAACCTCCAGGCACCCCTTGCATTATGCCAATGATTGGCACAGAAAATTATCACCTGAATTTTTCCACTTAAGGTTAGAAAACTAGTATCTATTCTGCTTTTTTGTTAAAGTTAGTCACTGCTGTATCAGACACAGAGGACGGTAACATGATGTGCCTGTTGACAGTGTTTCCTTTTACATTTCCTAGAAACATTTTCTCTTGCTCTTCTGACTCTTTCGTCACCTTGCTGTTTTTTCAGTGAAAGTAAGAGGAGGAGAGAGAACAGTATATTTGAGCAGAAAGGGAATCATGTAATGCCAGAGGTAAATGTGTGGAGAGTCATTCACACCTCTGTGCTAATGCTACACTAGAGCCTTGTTGAGATGAGACGTTACACACAGGAACATGAATATGCTTTCATCTGGACACACGTAGCTCACCGTGTTCTAGTTAGAGACACGCCAGCAAAGTGACATCTGAGAGTGTGCTCTTGATCACGGAAGTGTGATCCATTTTTTAAGAGGTTTTGTTTTAGCATTCATAATTCGCAAGCTGACTTTTTAATTTCTTTCTTAACATTATTTATATTTTGTCAAATCAACTTTAAATGAACTAAATCATTTCAGATCATTTTGTAATTATAGTAAGTTTTATTAACAGTTTTAATTAGATGAAGATTTTCTGTTGTCACTTTAGTTTCATTTAAAGTTATTTTGTTGTGTTTTGATAATTCTATTAATATTTTTAATATAAGTTAAATTAATATTTAATTTAAGCTTGCGTGTCCCACCATTGACAACACAATCATTTCGCACTGCTACAAGTTTATTATTGCGTTTAAACAACAGTTTGACGGCATAATCGTGTATATAAAAAAATAAATCAAACCCAGAGAGTCTCAAAACCCTTTTGTTTGAGGTACCATTCATTTACATCTTCTGCTGACATCAGAACAGCAGAAACCGTTACTAATTTAAAACGTTACTTTAGAGCTAGTATTTGAATAATTATCTAGCATAATGTCTAAAGTGAAGACAAAACGGGTGATTTTGCTCACATTTTAAGATTATAAGGCTGAACAGCATGAAATGCCATCAGTCTAGAGACATGTCCTAGTATTTCTCTGTTGTAATCAGAAAATCACAATAATTAATGCTGAAAAAGCTAAAGCAACGCAAACACTACCAGATTACTGTTGTGTTTGCAATAAGGAAAAACGCTAAACACGTGGGTATTTCATCTGTCTTTCTTTTTACTGAACTCGTCTGCAGTACTGAAAACAGGAGACTCATTACCATCAAACAGATGGCCAACCAAAATGTAACTCAGAGTGGCCAACACAAAATACATAAAGTACATTCCTGATATGTGAGTCCCATCTCACACTCAATACACTACAATTTCTATAGTATAAATACAGCACTACAACATACAAAAGAGAGAGATCGACTTAGAATATCATTTACTAGTTTAATAATGATTAGCTGTAGTTAGAAATTACGCTGAGTTTTTCTCCTCTAAGGGCTTATTACTGTATGTGGTTTCTGTCACCATCTGGTGGATGGACAATTCTCATCTCTGTATGCCATCTCATCTGGATGCCAATCCACTGTATCTCCGAAATTATAAATATTTAAAATAGGCACTATCCTTATAAATAAACTGCATATTTGCAATCTAAACAAATACATTCTCGCCTAAAAAAAGCCTCAAAAGTACATTATGTTGTCCAACAGCTGCAATATTTGTCAAACTGTAGTGAGTTAATTGATCTGCTGGCACTCTATGTGGGCAGAGTAATACACAAGGGTGAGGAAGCCGCACGAATATATATATAGATATATAGATATATATATGTGTGTGGGTGTGTGTGTATATATATATATATATATATATATACACATGTGTGTGTGTGTGTGTGTGTATATATGTATGTATGTATGTATGTATGTATGTATGTGTATATGTATGTATATATATATATATATATATATATATATATATATATATATATATATATATATATATATATATATATATATGTGTGTGTGTGTGTGTGTGTGTGTGTGTGTGTGTGTGTGTGTGTGTGTGTGTGTGTGTGTGTGTGTGTGTGTGTGTGTGTGTGTGTATATATACGGAGAGAATATAACGTGTGTATATATAACAGAGAGAAGATTTTTCACATTTCTAAACATGATCATTTTAATAACTCATTTCTAATAACTGATTAATTTCATCTTTGCCATGATGACATTAAATAATATTTCACTAGGTATTTTTCAAGACACTTCTTTACAGCTTAAAGTGAAATTTAAAGGCTTAACTGGGTTAATTAGGTTAACTAGACTGGTTAGGGTAATTAGGCAAGTTATTGTATAACAATGGTTTGTTCTGTAGACTATCAAAAAAATATAGCTTAAAAGGGCTAATAATTTTGTCCTTAAAATGGTTTTTAAAAAATTTAAAACTGCTTTTATTCTAGCCGAAATAAAACAAATAAGACTTTATACAGAAAAAAAAATATTATCAGACATACTGTGAAAATTTTCTTTTGAAATATAAAAAAAAAAAAAAAATCAAAGTGGGGCTGATAATTCTGAATTTAACTATATAAACATGATGTAACAGAATCCGTGATTGAATTATTACTTTGGATTTGCATAATTATTTTTACATTTTTCGTTTGTTTTAAAATATGTTTCTAGTTGAATTTCTTTTTCATTTTATTTAGATTTCTAAAGATTTGTTATTGTGTATTCTTTTCAGGTTATGTAGAGTTTCAACTAAGATTTTGTTTTGTTTTATTGTATTGATTACATTTTTAATAGTTTATAACCCTGTTTAGAAATCATAACCCTGCATATTATAAATAGAAACATATAAAACAAATTCTTATTGTGACATAAAGATTTATAAAGCTATTAGGCAAGAGTTCAGTTCAAAAACTTTGTAAAATTCATTTAATATGATCAATTCCATCATAACCGTCTTTACAAAAGACAAGGGTGTTTTTTTCCACTTAAATCAATTCAATCTCGATTCAGTTCAGTTCAATAACACAAAGTTCATCAACAATGAACCCAGATCAATTCAGTGCTAAGCAGCTCTACAGCATATACACATATACAAATTAAAAAAAAAAACTGTTATTTTCAGTTACTGCTGGTTGCTAGGATGACTGACAGCAATGAAAGCTCTGTCTGCGGGTTGATCAGTGTGTTTGGTCTGTCTGGTGTTTGTACCCTCAGGAGCGTCTGCATGTCTGATCCCACATATGCATCGCTCCGGCTAACTCCAATACCTCATACCTCTGCTTTTAATGAGGAAATGAGAAATGTGCCAGTGCTGGAGGATGGTATGTGGCCGGCTAGCGGAGGTTACAGGAGGATTTCATTAAACGTAATTGAAAGCACAGCGAAGGTCGGCCACCTTTACCTGCTTCACTCTGGAAAGCTCCCTCTAGAATCACCATGAAATATGGAGATGTTTGCATGTAGGCAGAGCTTATTCAGTGTAGTGCCCGCCTCCTATCCTCTCTGATTGGGCTTCTCTCTTCCCTCTCTCTCTCTCTCTCTCTCTCTCTCTCTCTCTCTCACACACACACACACACACACACACACACACACACACACACACACACACAAATACACATGCAGGCACACACACACACACACACACAGACCCACAACTATTAATAGGCGAGACAGAATGAGTGTAGTAGATACAGGACGACTCTATTACTGTTACAGTAAAAGTGTCCCATATAAACTCATTCAGCTGGACTTCTGCCCACTTTTTAAAGTAATAGTTCACGCAAAACAAATTCTGTCATCAATTGCACATTGTTAACATAAAAAGATGACCAGTTTCAGTTTTATTTTTGTTCTGTTGAACACAAAAGTATACGTTGAAAAAATGGGATACTGGTAACCATTGAAATCCATACTAGGAAAAACAAATACCGAGGAACTCAATGGATACCAGTTTTTAACATTCTTAAAAGAAAACAGAAAGAAAGAAAAAAACTCAAACTGACTTGAAAAAAGTCAAGGCAAGGGTAGTTAAATGACAGAATTTAATTTTTTAAGTGCACTATTACTTTAAAAGATGAATGCTAATATCATAATATGATAATAATAAAAATGAAAATAAATAAATAAATAGTTATATAAATATACATTTAAATTTAATATGATTTAAAAATATTAAAAGCATAATTTTTTTCTTATTATTCTTATTATTACTGTTATTATTCTTATTATTATTCTTCTTCTTATTATTATTATTATTATAGACCCTTTTCACATTTTCTTTTTTTTTTCAGCAGCCAAATTCATCATAGTTAGGAAAACTAATGGAATGGGTGAAAACAAATACATTTTTTAAAAATCTTTTTTGTTCAAATAATAAAATAAAAATGCCACAATGGTGTTATCAAAACTTTCATAAAAAATAAAAAAAGTGTAAGAGTGATGACGGCAGCCAGATATAACATCAAATTTACTGTTCTGTCCCCACGCTGCATTAGAAACGCCTTGTACAATCAGTAATTTGAAGCAAAGATGATATTATACATACATTATATATATATATATATATATATATATATATATATATATATATATATATATATATATATATATATATATATATATATATATATATATATATGTATATATACATATATATATATATATATATATGTATATATACATATATATATATATATATATATATATATATATATATATATATATATATATATATATATATATATATATATATATATATATATATATATATATATATATATATATATATATATATATATATACACATATTTTTTTATACATATAAAGTCACTTGTAAAAAATCACAATAAAAAAAAAATTTAAGCATTTGAGATGATGATGATCGTTAAATGCGTCATAACAGGCTTGTAAAAGGCTCCATTATTATTAAACAATGTACCCCAGTTGTGGTGAGGCATTTTAATAGCATTTCAATAATAATAATAATAATAATAATAATAATAATAGTGTTGCATATAAAGGTATAGGGCAGGGGTGTCCAAATTCGGTCCTGGAGGGCCGGTGTCCTGCAGATTTTAGCTCCAACTTGCTTCAACACACCTGCAAGGATGTTTCTAGAAAGCCTAGTACGAGCTCGATTAGCTATCCCAGGTGTGTCTGATTGTGGTTGGAAGTAAACTTTGCAGGACACTGGCCCTCCGGGACAGAGTCTAGACATCCCAGGTATAGGGGCATGATTCTCACTTTGGGTGCGAGAGGTCCTGGGTTCGAATCCCGGACGAGGGATTTTTATTATAATTTAGTTAAATTTTCTTTTATCAAAATTGGCCTCTGATTAATTTTATAATTTGGCTTTAATTTAAAATTTAAAAAATTAATTCGTTAATTTATAAAAAAATTTCTCCTTTATGTTAAATTGTTGCGTGTTTCCCTGGTCCTAGATAGGAATAATAATATTAATAATAATAATAATAATAATAATATGAATAATAATGTGAATAATAATATGAATAATAATATTAATATGAATGATAATGTGAATGATATAAATAATTTAATAGTAATAATAAAATAATAATACATTTTATTTATGCACTTTTCTGAGAAATGGATAAAAATATTCATTTTTAGAATGGGATGTGCTCAATTATGCCGAGCACTGTATATTATATGAGAGCCTTGCTTTGTTTATCAAATAAGTGGATCTAATTAGATGTGCATTGTAAACACTCAATGAAAGTTAAAAATATATATATATATATATTTTTTTTTTCTTAAAATAAGTTTTTAGTTACGAAACTCTTAAAGTCATTCCGCATAGATCCACAGTTTTTGTTTTTACAATATTCTCAGCAAAAATAGTAAAAAATGTCTGCAGATTCTGTCTGGCCCTAGACATGCAATAATAAATCAAATGCAGACAATTGCAAGCTTGCATTACAAGCCAGAAGTCACACCTTAATCATAAAACAATAAACAAGCAGAATGTTACAAATTAGATATAAGTGACAGTGATTTGAGCTATATTTAAGTTGTTTTGATGGGTGATACGTAAATAAAGTTGACTTGTGTGAATTGTGTAAAAGTTACAGTATGTAGTTTCAAGTGATCAAAAGCCTTGCATCGTGCTGTAATCGTATCATGTAATTCTGCTCTAAAATTATTCTGCTCATCCCACCCACCCCGAGTGTGTAACGTCATTATTTACTCTTTCCTAAAGCTGAGAGCTCAGTTTCAGCGGAAGTGTATGACCGCTGGCTCTCTTCCTTACATGCAGATTCACAAACAAACACTGGCTGCTCCAGGTGCGGTCCTGACCATCTGCGTCTGCCTCTAATCAGCACATTAGCTGTTGTGTGTCTGTGCCTCTGCTGGGCACACGAGGAAGAGCACATGAGCACCTGTCACAGGGCTATGAACAGCACAGCAAACAAACACCACCGCTAATCATCAGGGGAATGTGGCCACCCGTCACTTCAGTACTGTATACACACCAGATCATAACCCACAATTGATGGATAGTGGCGTTCTGCATGCGATGTCCGTTTCAAACACTGCATATATCTCAGCCCTTATGAGGCTCTGCTGTGTATACACTAGAGTCCTTTTAACAACATGTAACATCCACAGCATATACAGTACAAATCATGCTGAGAATAACAATCACTACAAGGTGACAAAACACAACCTTTGTGCATTATATCTGCAAATCTGTCGTCCCTGTGTTTTGCACTATTCTGTACTTTTTAGAAATAAAAGTTCTTCATGGGGATTGCTGGTTTCATCAAGAACTTTTAATATACGTTTTTATAAGATATATCCAGATTGCCACTCTTCAACAGGTTCTTATTAATAGAAAAGACAGCTTTGAGTATGTTGCTACAAATGACTAAAACCAAAAGCATTTCCAGGGTTTCTGCAGATAAATTTAAGACATTTTGAGACATTTTTTAGACAACAACTAATGAAATTTTAGACTTATACAGGGCTAAATGCTAAGGATTTTTTCCCCCAAATATCCCAGTTAGAAAAGATTTGCACTAGCTCTGTCAAAAAAGAATAAATTTGAATACATTTAATAACACGATAATCATATATATATATATATATATATATATATATATATATATATATATATATATATATATATATATATATATATATATATATATATATAAAATTCTTTTTATTTATTTTTTTTCAAGTACATCCATTTACTAACCCTATAACCCTTACCAAGAATAGAACAAAACATAGCTCTCAATTACTATACAATAATAATAATTTAATAATAATAAAACACATATGGGTCAGGTCAGGATCCTCAGCAGTAAATTAATGAAGACATTTAAGCAGATTTTATTTTTAAATAAAAAGTTTAAAGTTTTATTAAGATGGATTGTTGGTGATTGTGTGGGTTTTAATGGCCAGATTGGGTAGCTATATGTGAACAAAGGGAAATTAAGACCTGTTAAAAGAGATTTAAGACCTACAACAAAACATTTCAGTAGATTTAAGACATTGTTAGGTCTAAAATTGAGCTTTTGAGATTTAAGACTTTTTAAGACCCTGCGAATACTCTGAATACTCTGAATACTCTTTTATAAACACTTTTTGGTTCTTTGGCATCTTTATTAGTGTTTAGTGTTTGGTAAGTTACTTCAAAAAAATAATTTTCTACACTGTAAAAAAAAAAAGGACTGTTGTCTTACATGTTTAAGCTGAATCAAATTAACCTTATGAGTTCATTGAACTTGTATAACTTAAAACAGCTTGTGTAACTTTTATAATTAAGTTAGAACATGATTAACTTAGTTAAATAATTTACAGTGAACTAAAAACATATGTTGTCATGAATAATTGATCATATCATTTTTTACAGTGTACTAATTACATAACTGAATCATTTCCTAATTAATTTGTCTAAAATGTAATCTAATATCTCAATGAGTAATTGAATTATTTGACTCAATACAACTTAAAATGTTAAAGCATACAGAATACAAATAATTATTTCAATTTGGAAGGGCATATTAGCTTTATAAAAAAAGCAACACTTAATAAATTGTAAACGTGTATCAAACCCTGAAATGTTTCATAGTAGTAATGACAAAATATTTCATACATATATTCATACATATATATTGACATTCATTTCCTACTCAATTCTTTGTTTCTTAATAATGTGATCATCTGACAAATCTAAAATTCTTTAGCAGAAAAAAGTCAAGGTATTCTGCAAATATTCTTGAAGATAAAAAAAGTCTCTTAATGCCATCTGAAGTTTTCTACTACAATTAGCTTTTTTTAGCCTCCTGTGTTGATGTTCAGTTCTTTCATTTTAAATGCAATGAAAAGAATTTATTCGTCACTATAAAAGTGAAATTACTGAGCCTACACAAACTCTTCATTTGTATAACAAAAATAACTCAATTTAAAATTACTTTGCTTTTCTGAACTGATTTATACAAAACAATGTATGCAGTATTTTAAGCAAGTGTATTTTAAGTGTTAGTGTAAATAAATGACCTAAAAATTAAACCTTTTTGAGGGGAAAAGTACATAGAATTACAAGAACAAGTTTCTTTGTTTCTAATTACACCCAACACTTATTTATAATAGAAAATCAACTTAGAGAATACTCATGAGATTGTTTAAAATGGGGTTTGAGTTTTGTCATTTACTTTAACCTTCGCTTGTTCAAAACCTATTTGAGTTTGTTCTTCTGGTGAACACAAATGAAGATATTTTGAAAAAAGTTCATATTTCTTTTTCTACTGAGGAAGTCGATGCGTTTCAGCAACCAACATTCCTCAAATTATCTTCTTTTGTCTTTAACAGAACTCATTCATTCATTTTCCTTTAGCTTAGCCCATTATTCATAAGGGGTCACCAAAGTGGAATGAACCACCATCTCATCCAGCATATGTTTTGCACAGCAGATGCCCTTCCAGCTGCAACCCATCACTGGGAAACATCCATACAAACACATTCACTCACATACACTACGGACAGTTTAGTTCATCCAATTCACCTATAGGGCATGTCTTTCGACTCTGGGGGAAATCAGAGCACCCGGAGGAAACCCACGAGAACATGGGGAGAACATGCAAACTCCAAACTGAAATGCCAACTGACCCAGACGGGACTCGAACCAGCGACTTCTTGCTGTAAGGGGACAGTGCTAACCACTGAGCCACCATGTCGCACTGAAAATAAGCTGATAAAATTGTAAAACTCCACGAGGAAGAATAAATGATTTTCATTTTTGGGTGAACTGTACCTTTAATATAGTGTTATTTCTACCAAAACTGAACAGTGACAATTATGGCGGTTGATATGTCAACAGAAAATTTTTAGGTCAGGTTGTAATCTGTTAGCTGCAGAGATACGCTTACTGTAAACTTCTGCTGACAATACTCAAGCATTCTGTGATGTATTTAGTCTGTGTTCGGGTCATAATGACAGTGTTAATGTGTTGCAAATGTTCCATCCGAAGATGAATCTGACAAGAAGTGCTGAGGTACTCGAGCGCCCCGTTGCTATGGTGAAGAGAGTTTCTGATTGTGAGGATTTATTGACTGCTAAGATGTTTTGTGCTCATTAAAGCTTCATTTCATTTTCAGAGCAACAGAAATACAGCACATAATATTCAATAGTAACATACTTTAGCAATAGTAACCCTTTAACGTCCGCTCTACGAAAAATGAATTGACCCCTTGGGTTCAGTTGTGTTCCTGATGACAATCTAAGCAAATCTCCAGTTTATTTTATTTTCTCATCACTCATTTTCTTTTCGGCTTAGTCTCTTTATCAATCAGGGGGCGCCACAGTGGAATGAACCGCCAACGTATCCAGCATATGTTTTATGCAGCGGATGCCCTTCCAGATGCAACCCATTACTTGGAAACACCCATACACTCTCATTCACACGCATACACTACGGACAGTTTAGCTTACCCAATTCACCTGTACTACATGGGAAAATCGGAGCACCTGGAGAAAACCCATGCCAACATGGGGAGAACATACAAACTCCACACAGATATGCCCACTGACTCAGCAACCTTCTTGCTGTGAGGCAACAGCGCTACCCACTGCTCCACCACACCACCTTTATTTATTTATTTTTTAAATGATAGTCTATGGACAAAAGATCAACCAGACAGCTACTGTATGATGGCTGTTAAAGGGTTAAAAAATCTATGTATCCCTTTATAGGGCACTCATTGAAATACTCTTCAGGAAAAACCTGGAAGTGATACACACTTGCAAACATATATGTATGTGTTTTTGTAAGTGTGTGTGTGTGTGTGTGTAAACCACTTATAACTTTGTCCAGATCGACAGGGGTGGATCGTTTTGCTGTGGTGATGCCTGATAATGAAGGGATTGACCCAAAGGAAAGCTTTAGAACTCTTCGTTTTTACTTTCACTTTCTCTGGTCTCTGTCTTATTTTTTTTCTCCCAGGAGCTCCAGACGTCCTGTTCCTCACTCATCAGACCTTTCCTTAATGTAATTTTCCTAAAACACAGATTATGTACATAAGAACTGGTCAGTGGCTGGGAAGCATTGTCTCTTGATTGAGTTAACTTGAGATCTGCATATTTAAATTGGGCACTAATAAACAGCTCTTAAGTTTAAATCTTCTTTTACAGTAACAGAAAATCCCTTCCCTGACAGGAATGTTCACATAAACACTGAGACTCTTGTTATGTAGTTTTGTTCATCGTTCTCTGTTTTTCTGTGTGTGTGCAGCAGAGCTCCAGCGTGAGGGAAGCATTGAGACTCTCAGCAACAGCTCGGGCTCCACCAGCGGCAGTATTCCTAGAAACTTTGAGGGCTACCGATCACCTCTGCCCACCAACGAAAGCCAGCCCCTCAGCCTGTACCCCACAGCATTCCCCTGAGCCAACCCAAGCCTGCAGACCATCTCCACGATTTCCCACCATCCGGTATATTGCTTTAATGAGCCCGGGCATGCAGGAAGAGCAGCTCAACCTGAATATCCTTTATCAGTCGTTGAAGTATCCTCCACCTGAGTGTGTGTATGTGTGTGTGTTAAGCTTGACAGGACGTGTGCGAGAGAAATTCACACTTTTCTTAAAGATGTGTCATATTATCAATAATATCAATGGAACTTCCAGTGCGAGTGTGTGATGGAGAGAGAGAGAGTGTGTTCTTTAGATATGAGTCTTGATTACCTCTGTTATTGAGTTCTAAGCGTGATGCTGATTATTATTATAATTCTGAAAATAGTGTTTGATTATGTTTTAGTAGGCGTACTGTAGTTTGAATTGACTTTTATAAGTAGTCAAAATTGATTGTTTACCATTTAGTCTTGCATTACACTGTAGTGTTGATTATTCTGCACATTATTTTCTGTATATTTGTTTAGGTTTTTTTTAAATAAGTGTTTTAAACATCATCTGTTTCGTCAACCCAGTCACTCGGGAAAATTTGACTACAGCTATGGTGGAAAAATCAAGAGAGTACTTGAAAATTCTTAATTCTTGAATTGACAGTTTAGTTATGCTTTAGAGTAAAATCGAAGTGTCATTATTATATTATATTATTATTATTATGTAAGATAACAAAATTGAGTAATGTTAAATGTCTAATGTAACTTTTTCGAATGCAAATGTTGCCATTTAGACAATTTTTGCATGTAATAACAGAAAAAATTGCCTGTTTTTTTTCTTTTTAAGACTTATTTGCATTCATATTCAGTCAACACAATAGCAAGATTTGACCAGTTCAAGAGATATTTCACTCAAAAATGAAAAGTCTGTCCTCCTCAACTTGTCCGGAACATGTTTCTTTCTTCTGTTGAACAGCAACGGAAGAATGTTGGAAAGCAGCAACCATTAACCCTTTTATTTCCTTCTACTTTTTGTGGCACAGGTTGTACTTTTTTTGTAGCAGTTGTCAGTGGCTGCTGCTTTCCAACATTCTTCAGAATATCTTGTCAGCAGAAAAAAAGACGTTTAGAAACACTTGAGTGAGAGCTAATAGCGAGCAAATCTCCATTTTTGGGCGAACCATCCCATTAAAAAAAAGTAAAGTTTGGTGGAATACCCCTGATTTTCATTTGTTATTCTGATCATTCTGGTCATTTATGTTTGAAATGAGTTATCAGACCTTTATATAATAAAACAAATATAAACATTTTACTCAAACTGACTTTTCAAGTAATTTTTTTGTACTTTTTCCATAGCTATGTCTTACATTTTAACATATTAGTGGCTAATTTATATGAAAATGTATGTCTTTTTTAAACACAGACCTAAAACACAATACATATTCATACAAATGAATCACTAATTCACCAAATCATAAATAGTATTTTGGTTTCTAAAAAAAATGATTTGATGAATTCCCTGGATTCCACTTTTTTTTATATATATATATTACAGAAAAATATGTGTTTTCTTTCAGAAGGGATTTTTGTTTATTCATTTTCTCTGTTTGATTTACTTTATTGGATGTGTGTGAGGCTCATCCTCATGATAATCCAATGGAGAATTGCATTATTTAGACGATTTATACCAACAGTCTCAAAGTTAATTCCCGGAGGGCTGCCACTTTGCATAGTTCAACTCCAACCACCTTCAACTCACTCCTGCTTAATAGCCTGTAGTAGTCTGAACACCTTGATCAGTTAGATCAGCCGTGTTTGATCAGGGTTAAAGCAAAACTGTGCAGAGCTGCGGCCCTCCAGGAGTCCAGTTTGAGGCCTATGATTTACACACTACTCCAAATTGTGGAAAATCACTATAATCATCATTATATCATTTTATATTGGCTAATTGAACTCTTTTGTATAGCGCTGAACAACTTGCTTGACCGGATGTAACATTTTCTAGCATAAATAGTAGTTGATCTGATATGAGAAGCATGAATCGGGCTGCTCATCATCAGCTTGTTTGAATGCTGACAGATCAGAGCATGACCGAAGTCTGTGTCGCAGAAAAGAAAAAGCAAACTTAACGGGGATGTTCAGCATTAAAGTTGGCACATGCTTGTATGAATATGACGGGGTTTTGTAATAATACTTTCACAATGTGATCTTCAAATAGGAATTTATGCAAGTGAGTTTAACGAGTCATTTGTGTGTTGCTTAATAGATGCATTCTGACTTTGTCATTCTTTTCTCTTGTTATTAACTTACCTTGCTCTCTCCTGAATATATTTCTTATACTAAAAATAAATGCATTTAAATGATGAGATACAAATCTGGGCCTGCGGCTGTGAATCTCAATCACTGCTTTTATTTGGGGAACTGTTTTTTTATCATCACGAATCTCCCACAGGCTTCAGGCCACAGGATGAGGTTTCCTCCATCTCCATCTCTGCTTTACTGGACGTGCTTGTGTGCGTAAGCTTTTTTTTTTTTTTTTTTTTTAATGATGATCAAACCAAAAGGTTTATTTTTGATTAACCAGGCCTTAGATTGGGCAACTTCTGGGGAATTTTTTTGTTGACAAAATCAACAAATCAATACAAATCACAACTTGAAAACTAAATCTGGGTATAACAGTACATCTTTAAAAAAAAGATAACTTTTTAACATTGTCTAAACCTTGTTGAAAGTATGAAAATCAGAAATAGTATTGTAAGTATATTGTTTATGATTTTTTTTACATTTAAAAAAAATTGTATTCAAATTTTCTTTTTCAAAAATTCATGAAGCCAAAGCAACAAAGCACAAGCACTTGCAACACTGATCTTATGGGTTTTATTCCAACTAAAATTGCAGAGGAAAACTGATGAAACATAAATAACAACATTTACACCTTCAATACAGTGTGTATTTCTTCAGTTAAAAGCAGAGTTGCACAAACAAATCATAAATGCATCATGCAGTGATTATATAAAAAATATACAAAAATAAACTATTCTTGATATAAAAAATCACACATTAAACACACACACACACACACACACACACACACACACACACACACACACACACACACACACACACACACACACACACACACACACAACAACAACAAAGCTCATAATGGTCTGTTTCTTATGGAGAAAAAACTTGGATGTAACGATACCAAAATATGAAAACTGCTCTGTGCACAATTAAATGAACAATTTATATTTTAATAATACATAAATAGAATAAATAATAAGTTATAAAATAATAGTTATTTTATAACAGACAAAATCACACCTTTAAGACATTTTAAGAGCTTTCAGGGCCATTATGAATAAAACTACAGATTTATAAAAGGCTTAATTGTAAAGATTTTTACATGCCACATAAAAAAATATATATATACAAACCACACATACTTTCTTTGACAAGCTTTAAAAACTAATAAACTAAATGTACAAGTCTGTCCAGATCAGAGTCTTAACCACATATAAATACAGAAAGAAAACTTACAAATGTTATTGTGAGGAACCATGTTGTAAACAGAGTTTGGTTAAAGGTTTTATAGAGATGTATTGTTGGTGACTGTATACAGGTGTTGGCCTGATAGAGTAGCTTTACGTGGAATTAAGACCCATTTAAAATGATTTAAGACTTACAATTCGATTCTTAAGCTAATTTAAGACTTTTTAAGGCCTACATTTTTTTTTTTTTAAATTTAGGACATGTTAAGTAATGACTGCTAAAGTCATTTAAAGAATGACTGTTTTAAATAATGGTTTACACGCACAGCATTGTTGGTTTACAAAAAATAAAAATAAAATAAATGAAACAAACATAATCCTGTTACACTAGTACGCTCGATTTAATTTTATTGTAAAAACAAATCAAAACAAGAAAACATGTTAAATGAGAATCTGAAATATTTTATGGCATACTTCAAAAAAAGAGTATTTAGTGTTCAAAAATGTTTTATTTTGATTAAGTTTTTAAATAAATTGGTCTTACACTTCATATTTTCAGATTTTTCATAATATATGTATTAATTCTAGTACTTTAAACCAACATATCAAGCATTTGGTGGAGGTTGATATTTTAGTAATTAGGGGGTGTTGAAAAAAATGCATTGTATTAACTAGTGACATTAGGAGTAAAAAATCCAATCCATTTTTTTTCTTTCTTGGTGGGACAGTTAAATAGTTAAGACCCTGTGAATACCCTGCAAACTGAATATGATATAACAGCCAAAGCTGCTGGATGTTCCTTGAATTTTTATCATGAATTTATCAATTGAATAAATATTTCTAAAACTTGCAAAACGTTGTCATTAATTGTACAATAAATAACTTAGAATGTTTCACACAAAGACAAACCTTACTCAAGTGCAATTTTCTTATATAACATTTTCTTATTATTCAATTTGACCTGATGTAGAGTAAAAGAAAAACAATTACAGAGGCACTATTGTGTCATCAAAATAACCTTTATTTGTGTAGTTAAGAAAACTATCCATTATTTTTAAGACACATTTGTAATCCTCGCCAGCATACTTCTTCCGCCATCTTCTCAACACTCCCACCTTAACGTAAACGCACACATGATGTTTCGCAGTGCAGTTTGTGGAACTGGACATGAAGCGGCGATGAGGACAGTGGCACAGCTCACACTCTCTCCATCTGTGCAGGTCAGGCCTCGTTTCTCTCTGTCTCACTCCAGACTGCCAGTGCCACCTTATCACTGCAGCCACAGCCTATAAATACCAACAGAAGATAGCAGGCATTCAGTCAGCTTTCCTCCTCTCTCGGGGGTCAGAAGGCTGATCTACAAATTTGTACATTTAGCTGAAGAAGCATTCATCTATAAACAGTCTCTGATACACAATCTACCATGAGTCAATCTGTCAAGGCTTGTTGGCAAACCATGTAAGATTTTGAAGCTGTTTGTTCCAAAACACTCCTTGAATCCTCTGCACTCCATGTATCCCAATGGGAACGGTCCCCATTCAGTAAAAGGCTATTTTCTGGCATGTCTGTGGGTTTCTCCTCTCATCGGAGGTCATGCATCTCTTAACTACTAAATGAATGAAAGGAATATCACAGAAAATAAAAGATGACTGAATAGAGGGGAAAAAAACAGAGAAAACTATTATCACCTTAGAAAGTAAACATTGGTTGCTTTTTTAATTCTAGTAACTTGCTTTTCCATCCTCATCTTAGCTTTTCTAGATATTTAACTAGCTCTGCTTGAATTCATTCTTAATGTGTTAATAAATGCGATTGCAAATACCTTAGAACAGAGAGAGAAGCTTAAAATAAGACATTTAAGGGTCAAAATGTGTTCAATGCAAAGTTTAAAGGTTTTCTATCTACATCATCAGCGCCTTAATATACTTTATATAGATAAAAACTAAATTCACTGAATATTACTGGTATAATAATAATAATAATAATAATAATAATAATAATAATAGTAATAATAATAAGTGTTGTTAAACCAGGTGTCTCCGTTTATCGCTTTATTCGTTAAAGTTTTATCAATAGAGCCCAACGTAATTTATAAGTCAACTACATTGTATACTGAAATATGGAAAACATTTATCTCAAACTAACACCTTTGTGTGTCATAAGCTAAAAGTCGGGGCTTGTAGTAACCAACTGATTTATTAACAGACATTATTTTAATAGAACTTGTCTTCTAATGGAACGTTTTTTTCGAAATAAAAAGTGCGTAAGGTAGGCTAAATTTATCGTGACGAGGCAAACTTTTCGCGCGGTTTATGATGCTAACTACTCGTAACTGCTAACGAGCACCTCATACCTTATTTGTCTGAAAATACCTATTAATGAAGGGAAATATTAAGATTCGAACGTCGAAACATTTCGTGATTTAATTCGTTATTTGTCAATTAAACGAGACGTGTAAATCAGTCATCTCCACAGCTGTTTGAGAGACAGTACACTGAATAATATCTGACAGCTCCCGGGGGGATTAAAAGGGTCAGTGTTGACATTACTACACACACTATTTTTCAATTAGCTGCTGAATAGCCTCGATTAGATCAACTTATCTTTAGGATCCCCACACCTGGACGCGCATCTCATCAGTGTCCTGATCGAAACGACGGCTGCTCGCAGACTCACCGCTAACAGATAGCCTACAGTAAGAACAATCTGCCTTTATCTTCAACTCATTCTCTCTGAATAGTGTCGGATTGATTGTGCAAGGGTGCTTGTTTTAAATTATTGATGTTGGAGTTTCTCCCCCTCATCTCTTCATATCCTATTACCATGACAAATTGCCGTTCCCGTTCAAAACCTTTAATCCGTGGGAAAACATTTAGAAGGCAAAGTTACTATAAGTGTACAGTAGCCTACATTTTTACAGCATTAAACATCAAGTCGGAAGTACAGATTGAGTGCATGCAAATCATATATAATATTAAAAGTATACATTTATAAATACAGCTAATAAAATTAATTTAAATACTATCATTTTTTACAGGTGTTCAGGTGCTGAGAGTTTTATAAGGACTTTAAGCCCAAATAAATAAATGTTGGTTGAACAATGACATTTAAAAAAGAGACATAAAAACCAATAAAACCATTTATATTGCCGTTTTAAAATAACTGAAATATGGATAACAAAAAAGATCATTAAAATAAGAATGGAGCTGATTAATGCGCATTTTATTTCATTCGCGTTTGTATACTGATTTACAGCTCTTTGTTAGAAAAGAATATGAAAAAAAAGAAACCGCAAGTTAACATTTTTTGTTGAGAAAATGTGAGGAATCAAACTTCTAATATGCATTCAACTTTTCTGACTAAAATATATTACTGAAGAAGAATACTTTGACAAGATAAAAACTAGCAAAAGCTGATCGAGGCAAGAGCTGAATTGGTTGTTGCAAATTAAATAAATGTAAACAAAGATGTTTTTGCCTGATGAAAACAGTTTGCTGGTTAAGTGTATAAAACTATACTTAGGGGTAATATACAATTTAATCAACCACAAATTGTATAAAAAAGCATGAAGGTACAATAGGTATAACACTTGTTGCATTTAGACGGAGCAAGAGACTTAATCGCTGAAGGGGAATTGATGGGGTCAGCATCACACAACACAAAAGCTCAGGGGACCGAAAAAACTTCAGCGTGTGTGTGTTTGTCTGTGTGTGATCATAAAGGAAACACATAAATCACAGATTTTACTATTAGTGTGTGGTGCTTGTTATTACGACAAGCCTGATTTTACTTCAGTCGCTATTGATGAGATGTTTGCAAAACACAATTAAAAATGTATAATCATTCAGTAGGCTATAAAATAACACAGACAAGCATTCAGTGTTAAACTCGTGGCTTGAAAAAAGGTATATTTATATTGAGAGAAAATACTAGGGTTTTCGCACATTTAAATTAAGCTTTAGTGTTTGCAAACGGTCTGCAGGAGCAGGTACAGTAAATCCCTGAGGTCATTAGAGCGCCCCCACCTGTTACCTGAAAAGGTGTAGATTCTAATAAATCAGCAACATGCGCGCTTCGCCTAACAGTTTTAGCGTCTTTTAAAATCAGATTTGGTCTTTAGAGTGCTGTATTAAATTGCTAGAGAAATTGCTAAACGATTACCTGATATTACTCAATATTTACAAAACACCGCATGGATGGTTTAATGTTAAACATTTCAAACATCCATCGTGTTCTGCATTTATTGTTGTCTGCTGATCACAGAGGCTAGTGCATACTCATGATTTAGAATCATAATTTTTATCACTTAATGCATGGGGTTTATCAAGTTTAGCGAAACCTTATTAATCACTATTATTATATTTCTACACTGTAAAAAATATGATTGCCTTAAATTTTTAAGCTGGATCAAAATAACCCCATCAGTCAACTGAACTTAAATCGTGTTAAACTGACTTAAAACAGCTTGCGTAACTTTTAAAATTAAGTTAGAACAAGATTACCTTGGGTAAAAAGTTATAATGACATAAAAACATATGTTGTCAGGACTAACTAATCATATATTTTTACAATGTATAAAACAACCCTTACGATAACGTGTTTGAAACTTTTTGTTTTGTTATCCTTTGATTAAAACTTTACAGTTTTGATATTTAAGATTTACTGCCTAATATTTTTTAAACTGACTCTTAAAATAAAAGCAAATCTTCAACTGTAAAAATCTATTAGACTATGCGATTGTATCATTTTGTAGGCTACCACTTACAAAATTCAAACATTCTCATTGATATAAATATTGCAAGTCTACTGATATCAACAGGTTTGTGTGAAGATTAGGGTCGGGTTACGGTTTTGCAACAGCATCACCTCTGAATAAAGACTATTGTGTCTATGAGATGTCCTCACTACACAGAGGGGGGAAACTATGTGTTTTATAGTTTGAAAGAATGAGCTTTTGTGAAGTATACTGTTGCCAATTCACTTCTGGGCAGATGGAGAGAGTGGGAGAGAAGAAGCAGAGCACCAGAGCTGTCTATAAAATAGTTGTTTCGCATCTATCAGATATAAGGTATGTCCAGACTGAGCAGGTTACTGCTGACTCGGTTGGGTGATTCGACGCGAAAAGCAAATTGTACGATTTGGCAAAATAAGCACGAGCAGATCAAATACACTGTCCTTATGAAAAAAAGGAGACACGGGGAAATTCATCCAGGGTGTGTGTGGATGGGTAGTAAGAATGGAGGAGAGAGAGATCTGGACGGAAGGAAGGAGGAGGAGAGAGGGGGCTGCTAGCTGGTGGAGGCGCTGGGTATACATGTGACAAGGGGAAATATGAGGGACTTTGACAGGTCTTAAACGGTCTGGCGCCAAGGCCTCAGTCTACTGGCTAAATATAGCAGGAGAGATGATGCAGAGAGATGATGAAAAGATGAAAAGAAGGAGCAACAATGTAAAAGCAGAAAAAAAGAGCAACGGTCATTTAATGATCAACCCTAGAGGTGCATCTGGTTTCATAAATGTGAAAGGTATTGCAAAGGTTTGCGTTATCTTTTTGCAGAAACATATTAATTTCCTTGGAACCCTGGAAACACAATTAGGCACATTGTCTTACAGCGGACACCGTCTCAAGGACACAAAAGCTGACAGGAGCAGATCATGCATAAAAGTTTGGCACCAGCTTATATTAACTAATGAAATGTACTTTGCTTAAAGCTTTTGCACAGAGACACCTCTCAGCACCCCCCCCCCCCCTCCCCTTTTTTTAAATTCATCATTACAATCATCCGGAATAAACGTCATTGGTGTTCGACGCCTCGTTGTTTTTGCAGTAAACAGTGGCAGTGCCGTGAAAAGTTTTCCAGCATGAACGCTTTTTAAACTATGTGTGATAAAAGCTCAGCGCACGATTGCATTCTTGTCGGTTTAGATGTGTACAGCAGACAAAATAAATCTGGCGTAATTGCAGAGACTTTGTTGATGTGATTACTTCCTAAAGTATATACATAGAAAACCGTTACCATTTCCACGTGTGGTTAATCTCTTCCCAATCTAAATCACTCTCTGTCGAAGTTTAAGCCCAGAGATCAAACAAACACTATTGATTAGTTCTAATTCAACAACGTTGTTTGCAGGTAAAACAATGAATGTGTAAACTATCAAAAACAATATATAATATTTACAGCTAAAACACCTGAGTAGGCCTTTTTGGAAAAAAGGTGGAAAATACTTTTTCCGCTTCTTTATTATTTCGTTTGGCTAGTTCAACATGCTTCATTACAAAAACCGGAACAAAATATTAATATTCTACCTTTATATAGTACAGTTAAATCGTGGTATAAATAGCCCAACAGATTATTGTTTATTTGAATATATAGCAGTTTCTTTTCTTTCTCTGTTTTATATTTATGTAGCATTTTGCGACTTTTAAATAAAAGCGTTATATTTATTAATAATGCCCATACCTGCATGGTAAATGCCTGCATTTCCAATATTTTAGTGTCAGTTTTAATAAATCCCGCTTTAGTTCTGTGTGTTCACTCGTGGCATCGGCAACAAGTGTCTGCCTGCTTTGTCTCTTTTTTTTCTTCTCTGCTTACTGTGCAGATTTAGCCATTCTTATTCATTATTGAGGTGTGAGAGTAATCTCATTTCACAACAGATATAATAAAATGTCTAAATATGCTTGCCCTTTTTAATGAACAAGAGAAAAAAATCGAAAAACGCACAATTAAGTAATGTAGCAGTGCTCATTTTGGCTGCAAAAATCGGCATTTCGCCATGCTCTTTATTAAATAATAATAATAAAATCAAACTATTATCTTTAAACAACTTTACGTCCAATCCAGTAGACTAAATATCACAAATTGTAAAACTAAATACAAAAACACTTTATTATACGTCGTCGTCTTTGTTAAATAGACACTGCAAACAGCCTATAAAGTTTTTGACCAGCTGTTCATATTCAATTCACGCTGATTTTAACTTCATAACATTTCAGTGCAATATAAGCAATATAACAAATATAAGCTTTCGGATCCTGTATGGCAAAGAAAGGGTTAAACATACAGCCTGTCATCATGTTCTGCTGATTTGTATCGAAGTGTAAAAGTGACAACATTCCGCAAACGGTTGAATCTGTCCGCACAAATACAAAGATGCGTTTTGGAAATGCGGGAAGTATTCATATGACCGAAAACTATACATTGATAAGCTAACTTAGTCACTTGAAGACAAAGACGGCAAGCGCAAACCAAAACTTTGGCGTAAAGGCTAAAAGGATTGGAGTGCACTGTTAGAGGATTTTGGAGTAAATATGAACTGACAAGGGACGGTTCTTGCTGCGGTACGTCAGCCGACTGGCGCCAAGCGGCTATCTAACAAACCCAATCCAAGTAAATCTAGAGTCCACGAGTGGATTTCTTAAAGGTATAGACTACGCTCACGGCTCGACGCACTGCTGAAACTACAGGGCGAAAGTAGATGGGGAATAGTGGTCTTGCACTTAAATGCGTTGAGATGTAGAGACGTTTAAGTAACTATATTTCGAGGACAGAGAGGAGCGTGTTGTTTTCGCACACCTAAACACTGCGTGAAAATATCGTCTGCGCACAAAGAAAAATAAAATAAAAAATGCCTTATTATAACGCACTTAACATTCCATAAACACATGTATATGCATATTACCGCATATGGAGTAAATTAAAAGTTAACCGCAGATGCTTGTTAACAGTCAAGAGTAATGCAGCACTCACCAAAATTATCTTTACATTGGTCTTTAGATTCCATCAGCTCTCTTCCTTTTTCTTCATAGCGCGTGGCTATGCGCTTTGAATGACCCGGGGCAGAATTGAAAGTACCAATGTCCGGTTATTGGCTGATGTTCCCCACATGAAGTCAGTCGCGACACACGAACGAAGTACGGAAATTGTTATTCACACAGTGTTACGCTGAATTCAATTCATACGCACAACAAGGTCCTTTGGCTATCAGTGTGCACTTCTGTATCATTAACAAAATACGTACGCGCCACTTCAACATACAGCGAACATGAACGTTGTTTTGTGTGTGCTATTTTATTGACTATTGCGAAAAGTTATCTTCAATTCACGATGCTTTAAATGTGCTTGTAATGTAAAGTTTATAGTATTTGCGCTGATTTTCTCATAAGAGTTTGCAACGTTCTCATTTACACATCAATAATCTTAAGTCTTGGTTGTCTGTGTATCGGAAAGAGTGTTTTGTTCCTCGAACAAGGAGGCATCGTAATTATAAAGCGTAAGCCGACCGAGGTGCAGTCACCACCGGCTAAGCACTGAGGGCTGACCCGGTCCTTGGCTTGGAGACGGGGGTGGGATTTCCCGATCTTTTCTGTCATTGGTTAATATTTTATTCTGTTGACATGTTTTCTTACTGCTAATGCTTCCGACACCTTCTTGTCCACCCCCTCTCCTTGAGCCTGGCCGGAGCTGTCAAAACCACGCCTATAGAGGCCCACAATTGGTCCAGAAAGCGTAAAATCAGCAATCAAGGGGGCTTGGTTCATTAGTGCTGAGATCAGAGCAGGAAGGACATGTGAGATAGTTACAGTTGTACAGTGGACAGGGCAAGATCTAACCATTTCAACTCCGTGTCTGGGTAGAATGACTGCGCTTGAATGGACATCCGCATCGAAAGAGTAATCTGCTTTTTTATGAGAGCAACTGTTGGCGAACAGGAATCCCCAAATCTGCCTTCAAAGCGTCCTTGCGCTCACTTTGACTGATATTATTACGGGGACTTCGTGGAAACTAGCAGCTACGGGAGTTAAAGTGGAAGATCCTACCGCTGTCTGCTCTCGCCTTTTCGCGATACGCATTTTGCCAAAATTGCCTCGCTGCGCTTTTTCTTCTCGTAGTGAGAAGATCTGTCTTCTGGATACGCGCTCCTTTTTAGCCAGAGAACACCTCTAAATATATCTTTTCACTACGTTTGTTGGATGCACCGATGAGAGATCCAGTTTTTACAGGGACTGCGATGGCTTACCACCCTTTCCACGCTCACCGGCCGACCGACTTTCCCATGTCAGCTTTTCTCGCGGCCGCGCAACCTTCCTTTTTCCCGGCGCTGACCTTGCCTCCCGGGGCTCTCACAAAGCCGATCCCGGACCATACCCTGGCCGGAGCCGCGGAGGCTGGGCTCCATCCGGCTTTGAGTCACCACCATCAGGCAGCTCATCTTCGCAGTCTCAAGAGCTTGGAGCCAGAGGAAGAGGTTGAAGACGATCCAAAAGTCACACTGGAAGCGAAGGATCTATGGGACCAGTTCCACAAATTAGGAACAGAAATGGTTATTACGAAATCTGGCAGGTGAGTTCACACTTCATCTGTTAATAGTATTTTGTTGCAGTGTTTACGCGATTGAATGTTGTGATCCTGTGAACGTTTCGTATTTATTCTACAGTAAATTCGCCGTGAATTGCAAGAATAAAAACATAAAATAAAACTGTTTCGCTCGATGTTTAATTCAGCAGGCCCAGTATATTCATTGCTGATCCTCGGATTTATGCATTCGCTGTCGTACAACATTTCTCCATAATTTCCTTATTAATGTCTTGAGCCATGAACTGGCTGACCCAATTATTATGTCAAAGAGGCTGTGGAAATGAATGTCTTACTGTCAGAACAATGGGGACCTCCAAGATTCATCTGCTCATTTGATTTAGGGAAACGAAATGGGGAAAGTACAAGCGATGCGTATTCTGTGGCTAAGCGAAAGGAAAATAGTTGAGGCTTTTTGTTGCTTGCATCAGAATCAACAAACATTGACTTTCATTGAACGGTGTGGTACAGTTAAATTGTGTTTTATTTTATTTCTTTGAAGACAAATGTCCTTGTTGGCCTGTCTATGTTCTGAGGTGTACTATGTAAATATCCTGTCAAAAACATAATATTTGAGTGGCGAGCTAAATAATCTGGAGCCAAGTCAAATAGTAATATTTGGTTTGTTGTTTGTGTATATATATATATATATATATATATATATATATATATATATATATATATATATATATATATATATATATATATATATACAATGTCATTGTTTGAGTTAAGATAAACCATAACACAGAAATGTAAATGATTTTCCTGACAACGTTAAAAAATACATTCATGGACAAACTTTTTTTTTTCTACAGGAGAATGTTTCCACCTTTTAAGGTCCGCATTAATGGACTCGATAAAAAAGCCAAGTATATTCTTTTAATGGACATTGTGGCTGCCGACGACTGCCGCTACAAGTTTCACAACTCTCGCTGGATGGTTGCGGGGAAGGCCGACCCGGAGATGCCAAAGCGAATGTATATACATCCGGATAGCCCAGCTACTGGGGAACAATGGATGGCTAAGCCTGTTGCTTTTCATAAACTGAAGTTAACCAACAATATTTCGGACAAACATGGATTTGTAAGTAACCCATTTTCTTTAATAGCTGTGTCTGTGTGTGTGTGTGTGTGTGTGTGTGTGTGTGTGTGTGTGTGTGTGTGTGTGTGTGTGTGTGTGTGTGTGTGTCGCATGTAGAGGCCTATTATGGTTGTGTGTTATAGCATATGTAATATAAATTTACTGCCATGTGTGGGCTGTAATGCCTATGCTCACAATGACACTTGCAGTATCGCAGTTTATTTTTGGGCAATGAGAATGATTGTTTTATAATATCTAATTTAGCTTATTAAATTTATTCGGCCCATACAATTCTGTGCTGTGGAGAGATTAATTTCTTTTTTTGTTTGTTTCGGCACAAACACAGATAAGGGCTTTCCGTCATAATTTTATTCGTTATGATGAATAATGATGACAATGTCAGTTCGGTTATGTAATGTAAATACTTCATCCTGAGTTTTTTCTTGGCCACTGTTACTTCTATTGTTTATGATAGGCGCTGAGCGCTATAACTTTTATGAGGAGGTGGAAGTGACAAAAAATTAGGTCAAATGAACAAGAGAGACCTTGAATCACGCTACAGTAGATGAGTTTACAAATAGCAACAGTGAACGTAACATTTGGATTGTTTGAATTAGCGCAGCAACAAAATGCATAGGTAGAGCTACCTGAGCAGTCTCTGGTGTGTTTGGTTAGTTCAGTGAACAATGTTGGATGCAACGATGCAAACCGATACTATATACGAGAGCATGCAGTCAAATATAGTGTGTGACCTGCTCCCTTACGCGACTAGCAAACAAATCGACTGGAAACAAATGGAGCATTTACATGCATGGCATAACCATTTGATATTTGTACAGTCAAATAGAAATTTAATAAATGTATATTATCTGCTCATCACCTTTTTACTTAATCCGTACAATTAAGTAACTCTTACTAGATTTCTTCTTGAGATTTAATTTAATGTTATATTGAAAGCGCCACAAAATTAGTCGTGTTGCATGTCCGCATGACTGGTTTGTTTCTTTCCACCGGCATAGGCCTGCAGTTCTGTGATTTAACCCAAGAACAATATTTCCACTATTAATTAATATATAATGCGGTTTTATCGTCTAAAACTATTTTAAAGAGTAATGACTTGAAATGTATAATTATTGTGACGAGCACTAATGTCTTCCTCTCCTTCTTAACAGACCATCCTGAATTCAATGCATAAATATCAGCCCAGGTTCCATATTGTGAGAGCCAACGATATTCTGAAGCTTCCGTACAGCACTTTCAGGACATACGTTTTCCCTGAGACCGATTTTATTGCTGTCACTGCTTATCAAAACGACAAGGTATGTACCCATATTTTGATAAATTAAAGCGATTTATTAGACATTACAGACATGTGCTTGCATATCTAAATAATGCACAACTTGACTATTCGTAATTTGTGCATATCTACTTTCGTTCTGCGATGCTTTTTGCATGCGATCTACGAGCCTGTACATTTGGTGGGATTTACTGTTTGTCCCTTGGTATAAAAAAGTAGCATAAGTGACAGTATTTTGAATATATGGATGTTAAATTTTATCTTGAAAATTGTTCAAATTCCTCACGTGTCCAGTGCTACTTTCAGCTACTGCTCATGTTAATTGTCGTCTGTGTCCGAGGGGCCTGGTGAGCTTGTCGGTATCGTAAAGTTTATGACATAGAGTCACAATCGATTAGCAGGCACTTAAGCTCGTCGGTTTGTCCGGGAGCAACACACACTGAGGCACAGCAATCAAAGCGTGTCAGTTTCTAAACGCAAAAAGCAGAGGCCATCTAGCTTAGCAATCTCTGAACTTTAAGGCCTTGGTTTCTCATGAATTTATAGCCTACAGCGTCTAAATCGCTTGAGTACAACGAAAATCGTTCTGTTACATCGCTTTCTATTTTCATGGAACTTGTAAAAACTGGCTATGATTCAAACCACACTATTAATTATTAATAGCAGGTCGGCGTCACTCATCTAGTTCGCCTCTCTTGTTCTCTCTGTTGTGCTGTAGAGAATAACAATTTGACAAATGGAAAATGTTTACTCGTGGAGTTTCTCAGGGGGGTCGTGATTTGATCTTTTTCATTAAACATTTTGAATAATTAAAAGTAGTCTGCGCAGCGTGTTTAACACTGATGGTAAAATAAGTGGTGATCACACCACTTATGAAAGCTTTTCTTTTTATGCATTTAAATTCGTATGAAATAAGGATTTGTATAAGTTAGTGCAACGTAAATCAACACCAAAAGTACCACTACGATTATATATTAATAGACTGCTGTTGAATATTTTTACTAATCATGCACAAATCAATAATAATTATAACAACATATACATCTTTTTTCTTTCTCTACATTCAGATAACTCAACTGAAAATTGATAATAACCCCTTTGCCAAAGGCTTCAGAGACACGGGGAATGGAAGGAGAGAAAAAAGGTAATAAAAGTTATAGTGTTATACGTTGTAACGAAATAGCCCATGGGCTGCCTACAGATTTTATTTTTATTTTGCATTGATCAATTTATAGTTCCCTGATTTGTTAAATATGTATTTATTTTATAAACAAATATATTTTTATGTTAAAGGAAACAGCTGACCCTTCCATCATTACGCATGTATGAGGATCAATGTAAAGTGGACCGTGATGGCGCCGACTCTGATGCTTCCTCAAGCGAACCAACAACTGGCAGAGATGCTGGTCATTCACCTGGACCGGTTTCCAGCCCACTTAGGTTTAACCGGGGCAGCAGAGGTACGTCTGAAGTTATGAATAAATTATAACGATATGCTTCATGAATACCAAAAGGAAGCAGACCTAAATGTCAAATAATTGACAAAACTCTGTATTATACCATTTAACAATTTTAATAATTGACACTGTCATTTGAATAAAGCATATCTCATTCAGCATGAACTGATTTGCAATTTCCAAAACAAGTTTTTTGAATCAGCGAGCAACACGTAAAAGTTATAGCTCTCAATCATATTTCGTTGGATTCACACAAAAACGTGAAAAAAAAATTAATTGGAAAAATATTTGTATTTCATTGCATTTATTTAATTCATCGTGCAGCTGGTCTCTTACTGTGTCGCTTTATATGCGTATTAAGCATTAATTTAGCTGCTTAAACAGTAAAGAAAATTTCCAAATGTCTAGTGTTTAAGTCCAATTACGCCTAGAGTTAGGGACATTTTAAATACATCTGCAATTTATAATACTGATACTTCCATTATACTGCAACATAAATTTATAGATAAAAAGATAGACAGATAGATAGATAGATAGATAGATAGATAGATAGATAGATAGATAGATAGATAGATAGATAGATAGATAGATAGATAGATAGTCTTATATCAAGAAATATCAAATTAATGTTGATTTTTTTGCCCATCACAGACGACAAAACATGCACTGATAGCGAGCACGAAATGGACCACCAAAATGACCGGTGTGGTGGCTCCAGCAGTCCTGCACCAGAGCCTTCATCTCCATTCAGGTCGAGGAGTGAGGACTGGGGGCGAGAGAAGCCTATTGCGGAGAAGAAAGACGACTATCCAGACTCACGAAAAACAAGTGATTCTATATTTAGTATAAGAAACTTGGAGAAAGACAAACTAGAGAGCAGGTCGAGGAAAGATACAGACTCGTCAAAGAAAGACACGGAAAACAGCGGTATAAGCGGTAGTAAAGACAGCTTCTCTCCTCTAATGGTACAGACTGAAAGTCCTTCACATTTTGGGGCAGGGCACCTTCAGAGTCTGGCGCTCTCCGGCCTACACAGTCAACAATTCTTTAACCCACTAAACACCGGACAACCTCTATTATTCCACCCTGGACAATTTGCAATGGCACCTGGAGCGTTTTCTGCCATGGGCATGGGACATCTATTGGCTTCAGTATCAGGCGCTGGTGGCCTGGAGAACGGAAGTCTGTCAGCTCAGGGTACTGGGAGCACACCGAGTCCCTTTCCCTTTCATCTGTCTCAACACATGCTTGCCTCTCAGGTAAGGAAACTCTCGTCATTAAAATTTAAATCTATGTCATGATACGCCCTGTCTGGTTATGGAAGCACGTGAATGAAAACAGGCTACACTAGTTAGATCTAGTGATATTTTTGGTGAGATGCTATTTGATTTCATAGACTAGCCTTCTTTGTCAAGCGTAACAGTAGCTGTTTAAACATTTTCTGGTAGAAACGCATGAAAATACATTACAAAACAACATTATTATTATTATTATTATTATTATTATTATTATTATTATTATTATTACAGCTTTTAAAATCTGTCAAAATATCTGCTTTATTTGAGGCTATTATTTCTGTGATAAAATAAACTTCTACTTGATTTTACAATTCTTTAAAAGCAATCGCCATACAGCAGATTCATACTTTCCAAACTGTCGCATGTACAGTGTACTAAAAATGCTAACGATCATCTCTTATTACAGGGCATTCCGATGCCAACCTTCGGTGGACTTTTCCCGTACCCCTACACCTACATGGCCGCGGCAGCAGCAGCGGCTTCTGCCCTGCCCGCTAGCAGCAGCACGGCGTCCTCTCTCTCCAGGAACCCGTTCTTGAGCAGCAGCACTCGCCCTCGACTGCGATTCAACCCTTATCAGCTCCCAGTGTCGATCCCTCAAAGCACAAACCTGCTCACCACCGGATTGCCAAGCGGCCTAAACCCCTCATCGGAATCTTCTAAATGTGGTAGCAGGGAAGCGAGTCCTGTGCCTGATCACAAATCGGGAGCCAGTCAAAGAAACGGCTCACCTAAAACGACAATGAAGGAATCCATCAATGAACTTCAAAATATTCAGAGACTAGTAAGCGGCCTAGAGAGCCAGCGGGAGACTTCGTCACCTAGGGATTCACCCAAGTGATCAAGCGTCCCCAAACCTATCCAGGGCATGACTTGAATTGCCAGAGGATTTTATTAAGTGGTTCTCGGCGAGAAATTTCATTATATTTTGCGCATGGATGATTAGAGTGGAAAACAAGAAGTCAACAAGAAAAAAAAAAAGAAAAGAAACCGTGGGACTCGGTGCTGTTGGTGGTGGAAGTGCTGCGAAGACAATCTACATTGTAGCCTAATTGACTGTAGAACATGCCTACAAGACCACACCAATCTATTGAAAAAAAGGATTATACAAATAAAATACATTTGTTGCGTAACGTCAGTATAGGATCACTACTGGTTGCAATATCTAAATGGTGATTCACGTAAAATCTGTAAACTGAAAACATCCAAGCTACATCCAAAAAAAAAAAAAAAGCAAAAAAAGACAAATAATTAGAGTGGATATTTCAAAAAGGGATTGAAATAACAGTTGGACCGTTAGTTAAATCCAACAGACAGTTATACCTGAACTATTTAATGTAATTATTAATAAAAGGAACCTAATTCTGTAAATAAGCTACAAGGACCTAAGAATATGCAAATTGGTATTAATTTATTCAAAGCTGTACATTTGCGTGTACATAATATTTAGAGTTTAACTCATTGCATTTTTTTTTCATTTTTCACTATGGTTGTTGTAAATGAAAGCTATAGCGTTTGATGTTTGGAGACAGAAGGTGTTCCTCTCTGTGATGCGTTGCTGTTTAATCTGCCTGTGACACGTAATGAAAGCGTGTGCCATCATTGCATTGTAGCAGTTGCTGTAAAAACACTTATCACGCTGCGGGACTCGCAAGGTTTGGGAAGCCTCAGGTTAATGTACTCCAATAGAAGAAAGCGACATTCTTCTTCTTGAGCTGAGTTTCTATAAAGAAATATATGAACGTGTCCCGTTGTGCTGGCTGTCCGGATTTTTCTGTTGTTGTTGTTGTTGTTGTAGGATTCTTTCACAATTTCAATAAAAAATATACGTGTTTAAATATTTCACATTTATTTTAATACGTTGGCTTAAATAAAAAGATGCACTCTTAGTAACGACAGACAAAAATGATAGCAAATTAATTAGGAAGCCTATTTTCTGAGGTATCACTGAAAAAAGGACAATTAGCAAATGGTTTTGTATAGCGCGGAAGACGAGTGTTGGCCAGTCTGTTTTAAATTGAGGCTATTAACCACACCCTCACCTATTTATGATTAGACTTCTAGTCACATGTAGTAGTAGTAGTAGTAATAATAATAATAATAATAATAATAATAATAATAATAAACATGTTTTGGATGAAATAATGTGTTCAAAATAACAAATAATTACAATTTTAAAAGGGTTCTACTAAAATGTAGAATGGCAATAGCGACTGCGCCCTCTGTCGTCGACTCATGTCACTGTTTATTTTACCTCTCATCAACGACAATGTGATTTTAAGATACCCACCGCTACAACGGTAGTTATAAGACATGTTCAGTTCTGGTTAAGGGTTTTGTGGATCTTATTACTGATATTTTATCTATTTATTTTGTATGAAAAAAGAGAAGAAAAAAGTACATAAAAATCTTAACATGTCAGTAGCAACAACACAATGTCCTACATAATCAGGAAATTAAAGTATAATGTGCACCTTTGCTCAATTAATAATTAATTTATTTTGCTGAAAAAAATACATTTATTGTAAATAACAAATGTAAAGTATGTAAATAATAATAATAATGGCAGTGTCCATCAGTATAGTTCTGTCTGGCGACAACCTTTAACAAAACGTGCAGAAAGAAGCATGACTTTGGTGTGCGAATCCGACACGTTCAAGGGTCTGCTTTCTGTCAGGTGCACATATGTTCCATGGCAGATTAGTTTAACTTATACAATAATAATACTAATTATTAAAATAATAATATGTATATAATTATTATCTAAATAATAAATGAACTGCATTATGGTACAAAAACCAAGAGTCTAAATTGGAACCCTTTATCGTTTCCAGTGTTTCCTGTGGAGTACAATGCAACCTATTGTAGCCTATTTATAGTCATAGAACTGCAATGTACGAGTATTAATAGACAAAGCTTGACTCGGAAGCAGAACTACCCTCGACTCTCCCCACCTCATTTCCTTCATTCTCTTTCAACGACCCAGATATGTTTTGTGTTTTATATTGGCACCGACCATTAATGGTTGGAGCGCGCTCAGAACGTATAATGAGTTGATAAGCTGCACAGCAAGGAAGAAATATTGGGGGGAAATACTCTCATGTTATAGTGAAAGGGTTAAGAGCTGCGGATAGGAGGTTAGGGAGGATGAGAGTTTGGACGCCCAGCCACTTTGGCAGCAGACAGCCCTTTGTCCAGCAACCGGCGCCTGTCGCCTGCCTGCCGGCCATGCAGCTTCCCCACACCCGCGTACAAAGGGACAGATCCCGAGAGTTACAGCTCCTAATTAGAGATCCCCCCTTGTTTCTGTTCCTTTCTTTCTCGTGCAATAACTACAAGCCCTCGTTTTCATTAAGGGGCCATTGTTAAACGCTGTTATATTCAATTAAGAGACCGAACAACGCAACCTAACTCTTTGTCCAAACTAATCAGTCAATGACCAATCAATAGGCTGCGATGACAAGCAATTACGGTTCTGGTACACGACAAAAAATAACGAAGTGTTTGCATATTTAGCTTTAAGTCAGGCAAATCAGAAAGCGAGAAGGTGCACATTTGAAGCCCACTGGGACCGTAAATGACATTTAAGTGTAAAAGACAAAGCCAATTACAAGTTGTTTCTTTTATATTAATGAAAAATACAAACAAAAGGATCATTGACAATGTGTGGTTTCTCACAGTCGTCTGGGTGAGTTTTTATCTGATCTGCAGAAGCTGAAACTGAACACTGAGAAGCTTGAAAATCTATGAAGGCACTGAGAGGTTGAGATGACTTGTTGCTGATATCATTCATTTCTAAGAAGCTCAGAAATACCACGTAATAGAGAGCGAGTCTCTACAGTTTAAAAAAAGAGCAGGACCACATCAAAATACATGACTTACATTTGATTAATCTACTGGTCTTTTACTCTTGTCCACGGGAGTATTTTTGTTTATTTATAAACTAATATTTGGAATGTTAAACACAAAATTTTACTTGACATATGTAAAATTTTGATTTAAAATCGATAAAGACCTAACAGCAACTAATACTTATTTTACAGACATTAAAATTGTTCTTCAGAATATGAGAAATTCTGGTGAATTACAAAATCCTCATGTAATATGTTAAAAATATACTGATTAACAACACAACAACTTAGAGATACATTCAAGTAAAATGCAATTAAATGAGGGGAACTGTTTTCTTAAATGCCACGCCACAGCTAATTTGAAATGTTTCAGTTCGTATAATTAACACACGTATAATTTGGTTTAATATTTCTGTAAATTACCTTTCACATTTATTGCTAAATTGCTTTGTGCATCTTCATTTTTCACTGAAAAGGCTATAATAGGCTATTATGGCCTGTTAACTGTGACATCATGTAGTGTGATAGCACTATGCAGTTTTATAGGCAAGAGGATGACAATAATATAAATATTCACACGGTGAGTGACAACTAGCGCCGATCCTGACAACATGTTAAGTTAATTGTTTTTCTCAATATGAGGTAGTTGCTCTCATTTAATGTGCTTAGTGAGACACAATGATTTGATGGGAATTGTAAAATATTACAGTGCACAGGACAAATGTAATTCTGCTCACACCTCCTTGTTGAAGCTTTCAAGCTTGAGTGAAGCTGTCAGAATTTGTAGAGATCCTGGGGAGGAGCCTCATTCGCTCACAGGTTGTGCATTTGATGGTGAGTTTCAAGTATTTTTTTCAGCATATGTCAAAGGGACACACACACACACGCACGCGCACGCACGCACGCACGCACGCACGCACGCACGCACACACGCACACACACACACACACACACACACACACACACACACACACACACACACACACACACACATTTTGGTCAATCAGAAAAAAATAAAAATCTGAATTCAGTGAACCATCGCCACCTTCTGGACACATTAATAAAAAATCTTCATCATTGTCTTAATGTTATTGGTGAATAATTTCTTACATAGTAATTCAGACCAGTAGCCAGCCTATTGAAAGGGATGGTTGTTTTTTTCTGAAAAAAGTGGATCTTTTTTGCAGCTATTCGACTAATTTTCTATTAAATTCTGTATTATAGTGACATTTTAAGCACTAATCTTTGCTGGATTTGCTTGTCGGATTCTGATCATAACTACACTTTTTTCATGCACCAAAAATATTTCCAACAATTTTGTCAAAGAGCTTACCATACTGTTTTCATTCATTCATTTTCTTTTCGGCTTAGTCGAACTTAATCAGGGATCACCACAGCAGAATGAACCGCCAACTTATCCAGCATGTTTTATGCAGTGGATGCCCTTCCAGCCACAACCCAGCACTAGAAAACCCATACTCTTGCATATTCACACACATACACTACAGCCAATTTAGCTTATTCAATTCACCTGTAGCGCATGTCCTCGGACTGTGGGGGAAACCAGACCTCCCAGAGGAAACCCACGCGAACATGCGGAAAACATGCAAATTCCACACAGAAATTCAAACTGACCCAGCCGGGGATTGAACCGGCGACCTTCTTTCTGTGAAGTGATTGTGCTACTGTGATGCCACCATACTGTTTTACTACAAAATATTTATTTACTAACTTGGATTTAAACTGTAAGTTAATCCAGTTTTATAAATATTGTTATGAGATTAGCTTCTAAAAAATGAATAAAAACATATGAAAAAATACTTATTTTTAAATACAAATGTATTATCATCCATCATTTACAAACATAGAAATGTGATAAAATTTGTTTAAAAATAAAAACTGTAGCCTATGGGCAAATAAAAAATGGCCAGCTCATTAAACTTTCCTCAGTCAGAATTTTGCCACTTAATTATAATTAAAATTTGTCTTAAAGCCTTCGTCTAAGTATAATTTTCACAATGGCATAGCAGGCAAAAATGGAATAAATGAGCTCATATAGGGGTTAAATTCTTGTCACTTGGGGAGGGGGGGGGTAACATTTACAATTACAGTACAGGCAGCATGCAGGTGATGCACTGCAAATAAGCATGCATTAAGAAAAGTAGCAAATACTTCAAACAATATTTTTGAATCTGTCAAAAATCAAAATAACCATCAGCATGACAGTATAACATCTACTTGATTACATATTTATATTTAAAAAATATCTCTTGCTCTCTTTCTATATGTATATTTTAAATTGGTCAAGGAAAGCAGACAGGTGCTAATTAGTGTGCCTGTTTAAAAAAAATTATAATGACTGAACGGTGATTTATCCTATTGTCAAACTAGCTGTCAAATTAAACTTTGATGTCTAATTTGTCCTTTGCTGTGAACATTGAATCAATGTGAAGTTACACATTCAATGAACACAAACTGAATGTGTTTTAAGTGGCGTTAACAAAGTAACCAAAAGAAAAAAACTGCATTTATGCACTACATAAAGTAACCACTGGGTGTCGCAATAACCTTCTAATATTTGCATTAATATTTTTGTGCAAATCAAGCGATTTTGTCTTAAAATAAATATCTAAAAATAAGTTATTAACCATAACCACACACATTTTTTGAATGGCGATGTGTGTGTGTGTGTGTTTTTTATGTTTTTTGACTGCCCATAAGAATAAACAAAGTCATTCAGCCAACAAAATTACGATATTGAAAGCTGAACAGCATCAAATGTAACTTCTTAGGTAAATTATAGTAAAGGCTTTTCGTTACAAGACAGAAATCGGAGCAACTGATTATTTTTTAAAGCTCACTGTTGACGAATTGCTGATTGCAATGCAAATACAGGCCTACTTTAATTCAATGTTGCAGGTAACAAAAAAAGACAAATGAATATCACCTCCAAGTCACCAGAGCGGATCAGGCAACAGGCGTCTCCAGAATCCCACCACAATAGATGAAGTTAAAGAGGGATTGGTGTGTCTGACCTATACTCGTCTACACCAGCTCAGATCCTGCCACAGAGATGAACACAAGAGATTACTGAAGGCTAACAGTTGATCATGATGAATGAAGCGTCAAGGCAAGGGGGCTTCAAAACTAAACTAGTCAGACTTTCTCAAAACACAATTCTCTCACACTACACTACATACTATCAATTGCCTAGAATTCTGAGTTGTTTTAGGCTATTAAGCTATTGCAAATTTTGTACATTTGTCGATTAAAAAAATAAACCTTGTTGTTCTACTGTTGAAAAAAAAAGTCTTATATGAATATTAGTCATAGTTGTATTATATTAAAAGTGTAGTAACTATGTTTTCCCTCCTTTTGACATTTGGAACACTGTATAATATAATATAATATAATATAATATAATATAATATAATATAATATAATATAATATAATATAATATAATATAATAATATAACACTGTATAATATAATATGCAGGAAAACAGTGAGTTTGTGGTTACCATAGCTACTCTAATCATGTTTGTTTTGGTTGCATATGCAGTAAAACCAAATGACAGCGATACTGACATATATCTGGGGCGTTTAATGATAATGTTAGAAAACCTAGCCAATTATTTTTATTGTTCCCATTTTATTCAGTGTTGATATTCAACTATTAGTGAAAATATCAACTGTTTTACAATTTGCATATATGATAAGAATCTCTTATTCCCATGTTTCTATGCTCAGTTGAAGGCGGCTTAAATCCAACCGTTCCACATACTTACAAAATATCTAAACCAGAAGTAGTGCAACTTAGTTTACAGCACAGTTTTTGTCTGTTACCCCCATTTTTATTTATTTATTACTTTTTATATTTATTTTTAAAGACTTTACGTTGGTGCATAGAAAGGACACGTTTGAGAGAATCAGGTTTAATGGTGCTGGAACGAAATCTGAGAGGTCAATGTCAAGGGTCATTTTGAGGGTCTCTGGGTATTTAAGATTATATCATCTAATGACTGTTTGCAAGCGATATTATGAACCACAAGGGTAAGACCAACACCAGCATGACAATTAAAAAATAAAATAAAATAACCATTCAACTTAAAAATATATTACTTAAAATACTTACATTTGAGGTATCTCTGGTAAATATTTACACATAACCTGATTTAAAAAAGAACAGAGTCACTGGACTAAGAGCATATTTTAATAGTGATTTTTAGGCAGAAATAACTTATTAAACAGTGTAATATGTAATATATATTACTATGAATATGTTGATAACTACTTTTCATTTTAGATTTAAGGTATAGATTTACATAGAAAAGTGGAAAATGATATAACTAGGCGACATAAATGGGCCACTTAAAAAACTAAACTAACCACTGACACACAGAAAAAAAAAAAAACACTAAACCATGTACCATAATGATCTTAAATCAAAAGCAACAACATCTCGGGTGATTTACTATTGCAAGAACAAGGCAACCTGCCATTCAACATACAGCTGACCAATAGAAAATCAAAGCCATCCAGTCAATTCCCCCAGTGGACGAAATCAAGTCCTGCACTGCTTTTTTATTCTTGTTCAAAAGGCTATTTGAATCTACACTGCAATTTCCTTTTAATGCCAACTTTTAACTAAGCTTTGCTATGTAACTCTGGTCTAAACAATAGGAATCCCATTAAAATGTGTTTCAGTTTAAACCATTACACATATCATTCTCATTCCTAGCGTCCTCCATTACTGAAATGAAAATTACTAGCTAAGACCACATTTATTACTGCAGTTGAAGTGCTGATAAACATAGTCCCGTGCCCCGTGTCACGTGATCAGAGGTCAGGGAGCAGCAGTGATGTCTGTGATTAGCATGAAGCATGACCGCCAATGAGCCATGTGATGTCTAATAGCTTAAATGATAAAGACACTAAATGACTAAACAACTGATTCATGATGACAGGCATAATAAACAGCTGAAATTTGTTCATTTAAACACACTATAACAATAATAAAGGCTACACTTTTGAACTTTATTTTAATAAACACATACAAATACATACATACCAGCATATATGAGTACATCCCTCACAAATCTATCTTTTAAATTCATGTTTTGGTCCCACTTTATATTAAGTGGCCTTATTTAATATGTACTTACATAGGAATTAATAGTTTGTTATAATGTACTTATTGTGTAAATATATGTATTTGCTGTGTACTTATGCTTTATTAAATACCTGTATATAATTACATCTGTAACTAACTTTTGTAATTACATTTTTAAATACACTGTTGACCATCCCTTACACCTTAACCCACCCTTAAACCTACCCATGCCACCAAACCTGTCCATAACCCAACCTCTAACCCAACTCAAAAGCACCACAAGTGTTTTCAAATACATCATTAACACAGTAAGTACATTGTATTTATTTTTTGATGTAAGTACATAGTAGTTAAGGACACTTAATATAAAGTGGGAGCCATGTTTTTAATAGAAAGCAATACAATATTGTATTTGGAAATATACAGTACATTAGATTAGTCAGTACTGAAGCCAAATCTGGAGCTTATCTAACAAAATAACTCACAATAACGATCCAAAAACTAGTACACCCAAATTTATATGTTCTAGAAAAATCTTAAATACAAATTTTAAAAAGAGGAAAAATCAAAAGCAAAAAATACAAATTTTGTAGATTGTCATTTTTTTAGCAGTATTTTGCTTGAATTTAATTATATTATCTTTTAATTTCTAAACATGTTTGGTGACTAAATTATTATTTTAGTAAATATATCTGTATAATAAATGTGTTTTGTTTAAATGCACCAAAACACATTGTCTATACTCACTGAAATGGATAAAAATATAATTTTTCAATATGTGGTGTTATGCTGAGCACTGTACATTCATTCATTTTCACATACACATGCACAAAATGTAGAATTTCTGCAATTGGACAAAAACACTAGACAGAACTCATTTGTTTTTACTGTTGAAGGTTTAAGTCATATTGCGACACTAACAGACAATTCAAATATGTCAAACTACAGGAACCTGATGACCCATGACACCACACGTGTCAAGCTTTAGAGTGACGCCCTTCCCAACTTTCCCTATTCATCATTTCCACTTTGCAAATCAATACTGCAGCAATACACAAATGTTTGTTGTTTGAAAGCAACGGTGCTTATGGGCCATGTGCAGGCCTTTCCTTAAGGCTGTATTCAAATACACAGGCAGAAGATAAATTACTCTGTCTGAAGCTGACAGGTGCTGAAACATTTGAGAACGACACCTGTGCAGGCCACATGAGGACTGGAGAAGTAGAAATAAGAGGAGAGCAGTAGGGGAATTAATTTATACATTTATCTACTTTTCAAAATGAAGGATTTATATTGGGATTTGTGGTTTCCAAAATAACTTACATTTTTATTTACTGCACATTTTTTAAAGTTAAAAAAGGTTCCTAGATCATTTTAAAGTTATACACTCAAAATTACACTCAAAACTGTTTGTGTAAAGAAATGATTTTTTAATGACATTTGTGTAAAGAACTTTTGGAACCTTTATTTTTAAGTGCCAAATGTGATTTGCATCAAAAAGCATGCAGCTACAGGTGGAAAAAAAGAAAAGATTTAATGTTTTTAATTGTTTAAGGTGCTGTAACTGACATGCTAACACAAACACACCAACACAAAACTTTGTATATGTGGCAACAAACTTTAAAAGTTCAGTGTTTAGTTTCCCTAAAGCACAAAGGTGACCTGTAACCATCTGTGCTACATCATATTGCAAACATGAGATCATCGTGTTGTAAGATCTATCAATGTACAGATAGGTAGCGCCTGTGACCATTGAGTTTGACATGAGTGTGAGGCTAAATAAACCATTCAGTTTTTGCGAAGATTTGTACTTCAGCACTTTTACTCGATGACAGCTGTGGGTCAATGTTTTGTTAGCTATCAACTACGCCAAATCCTGTGTCTAAACGAACTTTTTTTTGATGCATGATGAAATGCCATTGTGTGACTGTACACTCTGGGTTGCTTTAACCCAAATTTGGGTAAAATATCACTTAAATAATTTAATCGAAATTGTAACAGAACCAAATAAGTTCAGATTTTACCCAAACGTGTTAAATCAACAGTGTATGAGCGGAGTTATAGTATATGATCCAAAATATTTTTAAAAATCAGTTATCAGTTTACAAATCTACAGGGAAGAACATCTCTGAGATAAATGGATAATGACCTTTTCACTATAGGCTGAAAAAGTTATAACAGTATATGCATGTAATAACCTGATAAAAGAACAGCAACCTGACCATTTTTCAACTGTTTCCAGTTATATTAAATACAACAATGAACCTTAATGTGCGATCATAAATGCAAAAGACTTGAATCCAAGTCTCTCTAACTTAATCAGACACAGTCTCATATCCTTAATTGGACATTCAGTATTTCTTTGCGTGTTAAAAAAAGAGCTGTTTAAAAAATGTTCAGCACTGTATAAATATATTTGTAGACCACACTTTTTGTCAAAGGCAAAACCAAACCATCTGCGGTTAGATAGTTTATTCCACTGATCAGTGCTGCATTAGCCTAATGGCAGGGAGGTAATTTATCTAGATTTTAACAGAACATGGGATGCATGTGATTGCCATATTAATATTTCATGATGGTGGTCATGATGTCATAAAAACTAACGAGACATATAAATAAAACATACACTGAATATAATTATCTTAATTGCATTATTCTAATGTTTGTTAAAATCGAAAATTAAAGTTTCAAGCTTCCAAAACTATAGTGAATTGTATATTTTTCAGACCTTACAACACTAATTCTGCAAGTCATTGATAAAAAGGTTTATCAAGATGGTTCACATTACAGTGCAGAGTTAATAAATATTTGATAAATCCTGGCAAAACCCATTGGCTTACATTAAATAATGGTAAGATTAATCCTGCAGTTAAACAAACACATTTGAACACCATATTTAAATACGTAAGCTTATTAAATTGTGATAAGTTTGAATACATCGGTGTCTAATTTAAAACATTTGGCTTTTTAAACCTAAACATACAGTGTTCAGCATTATTGAGTATACCACATTTTAAAAATGAATATTTTCATCCATGTCTCAGGGAATATGTATAATACATGTGTTGGTGCATTTGAACAAAACAGATTTATACAAACAGATTTATTTTTTAAAATAATATTTTAGTCAAAGAAAATTTGTAGAAATTTTTTAGAAAATACATTTAAAATATTAAATATTGCAAGAAAGACGAACTACAACATTTCAACAAATTTGTATATATTGTTTCTCTTCTTGATTTTGGCTATTTTTTAACATTTTATTTAATATTTTCCCCTAACATATACATTTGGGTGTACTAGTTTTTTTAACCATTATTGTAAGTTATTTTGTTAGATAAGCTGCAGATTTGGCTTCAGTGATTAAACTAATTTATATGCACAAATATAATATTGTAAAGCTTCCTATAGAAAATATTAATTTAAATGAGAGATTTGTGGGTGGTGTTCTCATATATGCTGAGCACTATGTCAAGCATTATTTCTGTTTTCATTTCCCTCTGTTTTAAAAGCCCTAAAAAACAGCAAAACCAATTTTGCACTCTGGCCAGCTGTGAAAATCTTCCCAAGCGTTCATTCCTCTACTCAACGCTTATAAAAGAGGACTAATGCTGGAAGAAAAGACACAGCATGCATGCTAAACACTCTGACTGCACACAGACATCTGAGCTAATGACTGTGGCAGTATGGGGTTATGCTGGTTCCAGGGTGGCGGGTCGGTCGGAGGTTTTACTATGAAGCCATTGTGATGTCACTGACTATCTGCCGCCGGGTACAGACAATGCACTAGTGTAGAACCAACTGCACATAATGCTCTTCTGAGAAATACAGCAAGCCGACAAGAGATGAGAGCATCCTCACCCGATAATTTCATGCAAAATCACAATACAAGGCGCTGTATTACCACAGTATATGTGGTGTGAAAAGATTGGCTCTCTGAAGGATAAGCAGATACTAGGAGGATTGTGAAAATATTTGGGACAATTTCAGGTATGAGAGGGAAAGCGGGAGAAAAATGTAGGACGAGAGAGGGAGGGGGGGGGGGGGGTGTTCTGGCTTCCCCATCAACCTCCTTTGGTTTTGTTGTTTATTAGCAGACACCCCTCTTGCCCATGACCAATTATACAAGCAAATGTTTTTCTAAGGAAAAAAGACCCTGTACTCCCATGCACATTTATCACTCACTGATGCTTTCACGGGGATACTCATTCAGCTGACAGAAATACAGTATTCTTAAAATCAGATGCAAAATATTTAGCCATTTTGACGTTAAGTTGCATGCAAAAATAAATAATAATTAGAAAATATAAATACATTTAGTTCAGACTTTTTTAGAGTAAAAATTATTTTGAAAAAAAATAGACATTTTGAGTAAAACTGAATATTTAATTTAATCTGTAAACTACTAAAGAAATGTATTTGTCTACAAATTTAGCGATTTAAAGCATTTTTGCATAAATTCACAAAAAGCCATGTTTTCAAACATTTACATTCATTTTTTACACAATACAAAAGTTTTTAATTCCAAAGAGTTTAAAAAATCAACTCTATATTTGGTGGAATATATTTTATTTTTAATTGTCATTTGCCTGAGAAGGGGTGTCTATATTATATTATTTTTATTATTAATATTATTAATTTAATTATATTGTAAATAAATTTCACTTTTACTAAATAATGGTATATAATATGTAATAAAATACATATTAACATTTTATTAAAAACCCAGTGAAACTGAGTATTTTCAAAAGGTCTCTTTAGTTTTTTCATGGCTGTGTGTATAAATTATAAGTGTATATTAAATTCTACAATTGTTTCTTAGAACCATAGAGGGTTAATTCGGGATACAAATCAAAATGAATAATGATAATAACCTCGTGATAGCACTACATTTCCCTCTTTCCATATGACGGCATAGTGAAACTGCTCTTTTAGGCTATACAGAGATAAATATTGACAATTATGTCCGTTTAAAGTCAAAATTAATTAGCACAAGATGGGTAGTTGCATAGCTTTAGTTTTGATGTGAATATCAAATGCTAAATTTGACTAAACATAAAAACGTCCTATTTTTTAAAGGCTGTGTTAAGATATCAACCCCCGAGGAAAAAAACAATAAACAACGCTCAAATATGTATTATTTCTTACTCAATGATTCCTTTAATAAGAATCTCATTCGTATTAATTACTCAACGGCATGACTGATTTTTTCTAATACCATTTACAACACGCTTTCGTTCTAAATAGACTGGCAACATTCACCCTGAGACAGAGAAAACTAAAAGAGAAAGGTCTGGCGGAGAGTCGTCAACTGTACAGCGTGTAAGTTTTGAGAGCATCGCTCAGTGTCCATTCGGTAACACCCTGCCCTCAGTACATAAACTAACCCTACTGCTGTTCCTAATTTCTAGACCACGTGACGGTGGGAGTGAGTGAAGTTTAAATTCCCTTTCAGAAAGGCAGCTCAATTCATCCCCTATAAAAAATCATCCCTTTTATAGCGACATCTTATATAGCACGCTATGGTATAACGTGCCTGCTTGAGGATCCCCAAGAAAGCGAGTCTCATCCTGAGGTTCACACACACAGAAGGTGTACCGAGATCAGTGAGGTGGAGGTAAGACCAATTATTTTCAATCACGTGTGATAACGTTGAATACACGAGGGTTTCAACAAATTATTACTGCCTAAAATTACTATTATTCCTCCTGAGAATGGTGTTTCCAGAATTAGGCCTTAGGCGGCATTATTTGTGGAGTAATACAAATATTAAGCACTTTATTTTGTTTCTAGCTTACTCTATGACAGGTTGTCGAGATAAGCAGAGGAATTAGAAAACCGTTAAGAAAAGTTCAAGAATTACATTTTATTACATTGTACTGAACAATTAATGTGGTCTGGTGTCGAGATGCTTCTTTTATATAAATGGTATATAGGCTAATTACATAGCCAATTTTGGTATAGTCCATTAACAACAACATCAAAAAAAAGTGTTGTTTCACTTATTTGAGTCTTATAAATAAATAGTTTATAAATAAATACGTATAAATAAATCAGTTTGGCCTTCACGTAAAAATTATAAGACATTTTAAGATTTGGTTAGCATCATATAATTGTTTTTTTGTATGGCTTAAAATGTTGCATTAAAATAATTAAGTTTAAAATTATTGTTTTTTTTACACAAGTATTTTATAGTGGGACGATCCATTGCCTGTGTTTGACAGCAAACATTAAAGAGGACACAACAACATATAGGCTAAATATACCGAAAACAGGTTGTATTTGAAAAGTATGGTCCGTTATTATTATTATTATTATTATTACTATATGCCTTTGTTAATATTATTTCTAGATAATATTATATTTTACAGATCACATCTAAAGTATTGGCTACAATATTAATGAAGTTTACTCTCCACAGAAAGAAAAATTAGTCTGATTGAAATGCTTATTTAATAATGTATTTTAATAACATTTTGCTTTAAATGTTTTGTTAACTTAAATTTAACCAAACACGTTTTTAAATGTATACTTAGGCTAAGAACATACTAAGCTTAGCCACTGCGTTCAACTCGATTTGCTTTCAATTTAGTCAATAACAAGGCAAAACAAACAAACCAAATGCACATCATTACACCCATGACTAAGGCCTATATAAAAATAATTGTGGAATTTATAATAATAATAATAATAATAATAATAATAATAAACAACAGAAAACCGCCTTTCCATATTCCTGTTTATTCTTATCTGATAACATGACCCGTTTGGAAATCTACATTGGCGGGAATGACAAACGGGTCTGAAAAGGACATCGGCTATTCTGGCTGCTGCCATTCATTTGGTCATGTCATCAGTAGATATAAGTCAAGGCTCCCACGGCCCTCGAACTCCTCCAGGTGATTTATTGATCTTTCAGCCTCGTGCTTCGACCCATTTACTTTAAAACCGCAACCATATTTCACTGAAAATACAAAGACGTTTAAACGAAATCCTCAGCAGATTTCAAAATTTAAACATGAGAGCATTGGCCTAAACAAGCGGGACAAATAAGCGAAAAATTGAAGCTTTTTAAACAGCAAAATTGATTGACATTGACATATCGTGAAATAAAGGTAAAAAACCCGCATGACTGACACTCAACCAGTTTGTGTCAAAATAGGGTGATTTTTAAATTAATCGCCTTTGTCTAATTTGAAACTACAATGAATTCCTGTTCAAATATTTATCACAAATGAAAAAACAAAGAAAGAAAGATCTAATCAGGTGGATTTTAGTATAATGTCTGATGCTATATATTGTGTGATGATGATGTTTGTTTGAAAACAATCATATTATTTGGATGAACAGATATGGCACTTTCTACAATCAGTACACACTACACATAGAAAGAGAGAGAAAATATTATTGCAGGATTCAAATTCTTAATAAATGGTAAATCGAAATGACGACAAATTAAACTTATGCAGATGATGATGTAAAATCTTAGGATTAAATATTTTACATCATCAAACTGTCATAGGGATAGACTTATTTGCATTTAGAGCTAATTTAAATAAAAATTTGCCTTTTTATTTATTTGGAAAAATTAAACAATTGTCTATAATGTTTGACGCGACAGTATAAAGACATACTGACAGACAGATTTTAAAAAATCCGAACTGCAATAATAAATACTACTTTTTGGGGTGGAAAATTCAAATATTTATAGGCTTATAACCTAATGTTTAGCCTAAACCTGGGTGAGGAATACAATACAATGTAGAATCCGTTTAAAAAAAATACTTAATATAAATAATATTTAATTTTAAAGCTCCCTAAGGTGCATGAAACTTAATTTCTCGCCGTACTAAATAAAATCACAATTTCAAATGTTCTTAATTTACCTTTTTTAACCTAACAGTCGAGAAATTTACCTACGTTTTAAACTATCAATGTGGGGTCGAGAAAAAGGCTACAACTCATGTTTTACGACGAACAGACTTGCTTTTCTCGTGAGATGAGCGCTCGTTTGGAGTCGTGTGAGTGAACTCTGAGCATCGGGTTGTTTCGGGTTTGGTGTTATTGAAGCAACGTCAGCGATGAGGCGCTGGGGGGAAGGAGGGAATTGAGTGAATGAGCCAAGATATTCACCCCAGTGTTTTAACAATTCAAGCTGTTCAACGGATACCCCGTTTCCAAGAAAACATCACGTAGTGGCTATTTGCCTCTGAGACGAACACTCACCGTTGTAAGCACGGGGCTCGCGGCGCTATTTGAACAGAAGCAGACTCTTGGGAAGAGACAGCTCTGTTAGCTCATGATCAGATACAGGGGATGCTGAGCAGCTACCAGTGCACTGGACTCAACGCCACACCGGGACGTAACTTCCTGCTGTAATGCCGAAGTGGACAAATTACTGCGTTCTGGAATGATATGGAGGATTTCAGAGCATAATATTTTATGAGGTAACATTACAATTTGTTTTCAGTAGGTCATATCATGCTGCCCTGAAATCCTTGTACCGGACTGAACCCACACTTATATGTGTGCTAGGAGGGCGGTAATGCGATTAGACGCAGTTGATCTATCCTTCTTTATCAAATTAAGTGATCAACGAGAAGGCGTCAGTCCTTCATAAATAAAACCTTGGCTATACTTTTCTTTAACATTGTCTTAAGATCGTAGTAAACAGTAGAATAATAGTAGACTAGTCAGTCGGCTTTCTTTAAGTTCACTATTTAAAAGAGCATACAGTTGTAATCATTTTGCATTGTCAAAATTCCTTGTAAATATGATCTGGTGTACGATTTACTGTTTATGCTAAAATATGATCGCTGCTGTGTGTAAATCTGGACCAGGCTGTACCAACAGAAAGCACTGCGGCCTGTATATGAGTTTTTGCTATTTTTTAATGAGTTGTTAGAAGATTATATTTGATTTTAGGAAAATATAGTTACTTTTTGTTCGTGTCATCACTTTTGCCGCGATGGATGGAGGGAGGTACGCCTAAGGCCTCAAAGCATCAGCTTGATTCGTTCGGATGGCAACAGCACAATGTTTGGTAAACGCTGACAAACAACTTAATGTTTTAGACGCTAATATGCAAACGAAATATATCTTGATGATCAAACAAAAGTGGCTTGCAAAAGTAGGCACAATGTAGTATTTTAAACTTCAGTTTGTTTAAATAAACGTTTTTTGGTTTCTTTATTTTTAGGCCGGAGAAAACATTAATTTGTTTTCCTCATGAATAAATAATTTTCAGGCATGTATCACTACACAAATTAAATAATTCAATAAACAACATCTATGATTAATAATTAATTTTCTATTTGTTGCACTTGTCAGTATAACAACGAAAATTCGATGTAGCTACGTAAAAGTTGGATAAAAACAATGAAAAATAAAAAATACTTATTGGATTTACTAATTTGTTTTAGGATAATTAGCTTATTGTTTGTAACATTTTAAAATGAACCATTTTTTCAGTCTACAGCAATAATAATATTGTCTATCAAATCACTTATTAAAAACATTCTTTGTTGACATGTGGTTCCACAATAATCTTTAATATTCATGACACATTCAATTCAAGGTTTTTGTAGCAGACCATTTGTTCTTGATATTTTTATTTTAAAATTGTTTTCCCTTCCAAGCTTATAAAGAACTGAAAAGTTTTTTTTTTTTTTTTTGGAACGCAAAATGGCTCTTCTCTGGCATTGTACCCAAAACACCCTTATGTGACCTGTTTTTAAGACTGTCAGAGAAAAAAAACATTATAATTAGAATACAAAATCGTCTAGTGGCTCATAACAAATCTCATAACATGTAGGGTTTAGAAAACTATTTAAGTACTGGTGCAGCAAAGAGACCAAATACAATACATTAATCTTAGTAACCTGATAAAATATCAAGGGCATTTTAATCAGAGGAAAGAAATTTGCCTAATATACAGTAAAGAAGAGTTTACTTTACCAAACATGTGCTGAAAATAAGGCCTATATACAATAGGACCAACACACAATTTTTGAAAAGGAGAGTTTACTTTACCAAATATAATGTGCTGAAAATAAGGCATATATACAACAAAACCTACTGTTTTTGATAAGATGAGTTTACTTTACCAACCTTAATGTAGTCACATAGACAGAAAAACCGAGCCTGACTGTCTTTGCAGGGAACAGGCCTTTCTCTATCTCACACAGCATCCACTCTAGTCTAAAACAAAATGGCAGACAACAAGCATCATAACTGTATAACAAAACCAGATCCATGATAGATCCCCTCTGAAAACTACCTGAAAATGTTTTCAAGTTTTCCATAAGGTATTTCAATTCATTCTGACCACAAAAGCATGGCCAATATAATGCATCTCATCCTCAAACAACTGTATATGTAATATTTCATTCCATAAGAAGTTTGGTCGGCGTTGAACATTTTGGACAACACGCTCTGGAAATAACCAGCCAACCCCAGTGTGCACAGAGCAGTATCTGCCAGGAATAGTTTAGCGGATTATATGTCTGGGGTGACAGAGATGTAAACAGAGCTCTCGCTCACTGGGCTTAGTTAAACAGCGTAAGTGAAAGGCACATTTTGGACTGGAAAAGTCCAGGGTTGAGTTGCTGTAGCCTCACGGTGCCTGTCAGACTTTATCTTTATTAGCTTTGGCGAATGCCTGGCCGAGTTTACACGGAATCCCGCTCTTCTCCTTTTATCTGAAGGGCGCACACTCACATTGTTTACATGCGTGAGATTAGGAGAGGGTGGGAGGAGGTGGCTTTCACCATGAGAGAGTTTTTTGGTGTCCGCTGTGCAGATAGGCAGCTTCGTGCTGGAGTACAGTAATGAGACATACCTTTGGTGTGATGTCTGAGAAGGGGCGTGAGAGCGGGGCTAAGTTTGTGACCTCCCTTAATGGAATCAGCAGTGTTTAGCACGCTTCCATAAAACCGAGGTGCCCAAATGCTGGAAGTGTAAATATTTAATCTTGCGATACTTCAGAACAAACGGATCTCAACCCCTTTTCCTTGAAATGAATAGGCCGGGCTGTGTTATGAGGACAGACTTTCCCCTCACAAAATGTAAATGTTAATGCATGCTATTTCTCAAATTTTGCAGCCAATGTCTTGTCTGGGTGTATATAATCAATTACAGCGGACTTTGAGAGAACAAAGAGGAACTGTGGCATGTGTGGTATTTTCATTATACATATATCGTTAGGCACTTTTTAAGCTTGTGATTAAACTACACCATTGGTTTCTTTCACTTTTGAACTTTAATTTCATGGTAAAGTACCTGAATTTAAATCAAAGCAAAATTATTTGGGTCAAGGTCGTGTTGTCCCATTTTGGAATCCACATCCATTTAAATTTGACAAAGTAATTTTATATGCATAGAAAATATCCAATATGCAAGTAAAATGTCAACTTCAATGTTACAACCTTGTTAAAATATAAATAAAGGGTGAAATAATGCTCCATTGTCATTATACAATTATTAATATATATATATATATATATATATATATATATATATATATATATATATATATATATATATATATATATATATATATATATATATATATATATACATATATATATTATAATAAAGTTATATAAAAAAATATTTTATTTTAAATGATTAAAATTGTTACCAGAAAATAGGTAATATTATTTAATATGACAAATAATATGTGCAATAATACATGACATTTGAAAATGATTTAAAATTATCAAAATTTAATACTGTTAAAATATTTGAATATGCTATTAATTAATATAAATTTTTGTCTATAAGAAAAAATAAAATAAAAACATGGCGGAAAATGATTTTGTGAAATGCCCTTCTACATAGAATGTCAAATTAGTATAAACAGTGTTCTGTATATATAAGTACACCCCTCACAAAACTATATTTTAAATGAATTCTTTGTAATAGGAAGCTCTACAATATTATATTATAAGAGAAGCAAAAAATTAAAATATTTGGCTGAAATTTTGGTAGTAATTTGTTTTGCAATATTAAGCTTGAATTTAATTGAATTCTCTTTCAATTTCTAAATATGTTCAGTGACTTAAATATTATTTAAAAAATATATCTGTTGAATAAATCAGTTTTGTTTAAATGAACCAAAATACATTGCCTATATTCCCTGAAAAATTGATAAAAATATTCATTTTCAAATTGGGGTGTACTCAATTATGCTAAATAAATAAATTCTAATTAATTTTACTTTTTAAATGTATTTATTATTCAAATTGTTTTATTTTCCTTAAAATCATAATCTTAAAGTAATTATTTAACATTTCTCTTTTTGAAAGTTGTACTTCCATGTAAAATAAAATTGAGATGATGGATATTCTGAGAAAAATGAAAATCCCAATCTTTATGAATTGAAATTTTTAACCCCTCATTGAACTAATATTTGGATAAACTTACAGAAATGCTTCAGGAGAAGGCCTCAGTTGTGGCTGATGAAGGAATGACCGTTGCCCAGTCGGGTGGGCGTCCTGAGCTGGCCAGCGATTCCTCACATCTGGGCCTGCCTACAACTCCCAGCAATCCCCAGAACAATGAACCTGACCAGGTAGGCAATCAGTTGCATGCTTTCAATGGCTCTTGCCATGTAGGGAATCTGTGAATAGATGTTAAATAACATTAAGTTTGATTCCACCGACAATGACTCATTATGATTTTTCTTTTTTGTCTGTGTGCACCTTCAGAGCATTGAAAACATCAAAGTGGTTCTTCATGACAGGGAATTATGGAAGAAGTTTCACGAGGCTGGAACCGAGATGATCATCACCAAAGCAGGCAGGCAAGAAGAGCGCCATTTTCATCCACCCATTCGCTTAGAGACACACACAGAGAAAATGGTAGTGCAAACATAACTAGGCCATCTCGCTTCCAGTAAGAAACGCAAATGTAAAACTTTGTTTTACCAAAAGCCTCAGTCGCATGAAATACTAAGTCGCTTCTTGTGGAATGTTTATAAAATATTATGCGACCGGAGTAAAGCAAAGCTGAATTCCTGTGCCTACAAAATAACTAATTGAAAACACAAACGGCTGCCCGGTGTGTTAGATTTAATGTGCCCTGTGGATTAAGAGCAGGACCCTGGATATTAAGCAGAGAAGAGTCAATGCTCTCTGCCAGTCTTAGGCAGCAGTTTCTCAGCATTTCTCTGCAGAAAATGCAAAAGGTCACCACAATTTTTCTTTAATGCTGTAACATTGTGAGGGATGGGCTTCCCCCTGTCCAACTGATAAAGTGCTCCAAGAATCCTAAAACCCTTTGAAGAGCCAAGCACTGTTCAGTCAGACAGCTGCGCGCAGAACAGGAGACTGTACTTCCACACAGTCCCAACAACAGATGGGCTCATTTCATTTTACATACTTTAGTGTATAATGGACACCAGGCTCTGTTAAAGATGCTCAATATGTCAATCGAGCCATGAAGCAGGAAGAGCTTTTCACCGTTTCATTTTCTTTTTGGGGAGGGATTTGACTTGTAGGGCATTAGACAGCCATTCACTGAACTGTAAATCTTGAGAAAACTTGCCAGGTTTCTTCACGATGGCTCCCATTACACAAAATTGAGGCCAATTTCATGCAATGATTCTCATCGTGGTTTTGTGTTACACAGCGGGATTGAGCCAAGTCTGTACGGTATATGCCGTTTGACTGTGAAGGAAGCTGAAGAAGAATACACTCATAAAAGAGGAATACAGCATTTAAATGAAGTTCATTGCATGCTGTATTGTTTATGACAGCAGTTTGCTTCTGTAATTCCATAAAAAAAACTACATGAAAGAACATAAATTGACATTTTAAATGTATAAGAACTGAACGCTAAATTTAAATCAATTTAGATTAGCATAAAATGCAAAACAATCCCCTAGTTTTGCAACAAGCTCTACTTTCCATGCAGAGAAAGTGGGTCATGCATAGTGCTAAAGAATTATTCTGACTTCAGTACAAGTTAAGATCAGTCAGCAGCATTTGTGGCATAATACTGACTAACAAAGAAATTAATTTCCACTTGGTTACAGAATGCATGGCCATTTCATGAAAATAAAAATACTGTTTCAATAGTTTCACAACAAAACAAATACTGTGCGATGTGTTTGAAAAAAGAAAAAGCTCATTCCCCTTTTCCATGTAAAATTACATTTATTTAAGAACTTTGTTGACAGGACAAAATAACCTTAATATAAAAGTGATCATTTAAACAGCTTTACAGCACAAGTTTTCAAAGAAAAATGCAGTACATTAATAAAATTTCATATTTCTGCTGTTAAATCCTTTCAAATTTTACCAATGTAAATGATTTTCAAGAATATTCCTCTAAACAAAAAGTGATCAAACTGGACTAAGTTCTAAGCACTAAGCATGACTATTGAAAGCTGCCGGCTGGTGTTACTTGTACACAGCCCGTCAAAAAGTAAGCATCAGTGAGGCTCATGAGAAAAACACAGAGGCCCGTTCGATCGCATCTCACAGGCCCTAAAGGACCCCTTTTGCTTAATCATTGAGCTTCTTTTGATCCAAGCGGTCTGTCGGCTCTCTTAGTTAGCATGAATCACGGAAAGAGCAGACGTGTGAGAGCTCTAAAAGAAACAGCTGGAATAACGCAAATGCTGACACCGTTATCATCCTTTAATAGTTTCTCACTGTCACCCTCACATATATACACACATATAAACGGTGCTTTTACGGAGATAACTGAGAAAATTAATCATGTCTTCATGAAAGAAATTTCACTCCCATACATATTGTCATGATATCTAAAGAAACTTGACATGTTATAAATAACAAAATAATGTCACACCACAAACATGTATAACTTTCCACTGCAGAAAAAAAGATAGGAAAATGCTAGAGGAAAGTCCAAGTAATACTGGACCCAACTGATATAGTTAGGGTTAGGCATGACATCATATGAAAAATAGTAAAAAACACCTAAACTGTGGCTTTATGTCATCCCAAACATGTATACATTTCTTCTGTAGAACATTAACCAACACTAACAATCCAGATATATCTGGAGCTCACTGACATACAGTGCTCTGCATAATTAAGTACACCCCATCTTGAAAATTAATATTTTTATCCACTTCTCAGTGAATATAGACATTGTATTTTGGTGCATTTAAACAAAACAGATTTATTAAACAGATATATCGGGTCTCTGTTAAACAGAAATGGGGGGTTGGGGGTGGGGTGGGGGGAATAAACGGGGCTAATAATTCAGGGGGGTCTAATAATTCTGACTTCAACTGTATATACCAAAAAATTACAATTTTCCACACCCTCCTGTTGTTCCAATTGAGTGATTTTCACTAGGAAGACATTCTAATATAACCGCCTACAGCACCAAAGTACTGTAACAGAGCTACTGTACAGCCCCTTCAGACATGCCACGTGATCTACTGTGGCAGCCATTACGTATGTCAAAAGTGTTGCATAAATGGAAAGAGCATTACATATCCCTCAAGTGTTTACATCTAAGTCTTGAGTAAATGAGTTTTACTCAAGATTTATTACATCCTCACTGTTAGTACTGTACTGCTGAAGTCATTTTTCCTTAACTGTATTTTCTTAACATGAATAATTCATTTTAGATAGATTTGAATATTTTGAAAATAAATGTTCAGTACATAAAAGTACAAACCCTTGTAATGCTTAATGTAATACTGAGGTAACATTTAGGTTTTTATTTAGTTCATGCAATATGTACCATAAAGGTGAAAGGACAGTTAATTCAAAAATGGAAATTCTCTTTATGAGTTTCTTTTTTTCTTTCTGTTGGACTTAAAGCAAAATATCTTTTGAAAAATGTGGTAAACCAAAAGTCATTAACAACCATAGTAAGAAAAAAGTAAATGAATATGGTGTCACACAATTGAGGACAGAATAAATTAATTAACAACATTAACAAACTTTTTTTGAGTTAGGGATAGGTACAAAAAAAAAAAAAAGTTTAGCCTAGGTTATTTGATTGTAATTATTCATTTAGTTTTACTGTGGCTTCACACTACAATTTTCAGTACTGTACATGTACTTAATGTGAACTTACAGTGTACTAGAAAGCACTGGGTTATATAAGATAACTGGGTTATAATGGGTTAAGGTTAGGTTTAGGAGTAGGTTCAAGAATAGTGCCATGTTGATATCCAGTTTATGTAATTACTATGATATATAAATGTCAATCAGGACTGAGTTGCTACTATTATTACAACAATATGTACAGTATGTGTAACAAAATCACTGTAAAATAGTTTATAAAAATTACTTAATTGTCATGTAAGCTGAGGTTTTTTTAGTAATAGAAAAGGAGATGCTGAAATTATCATTAACATTAATAAATGTGTTTTATATAATATAATATAATATAATATAATATAATATAATATAATATAATATAATATAATATAATATAATATATTTCCCATTGTTGGGATACGACTGGATAGGCATCCGCTGCGTAAACATATGAGAAGTTGGCGGTTTATTTCACTGTGGCGACCACTGATAAATAAGAGCTAAGCCGAAAAGAAAAAAATATATAATATAATATAATATAATATAATATAATATAATATAATATAATATAATATAATATAATATAATATAATATAATATAATATAAAGATTAAAACTGATGTAGTTCCTGTATAATAACAGATGAAACCTAAAAATTTGAAACCAACAGCATACACTCTAAAATTTAGGGTTCCGAAAGGTGGTCAGTTTTTGTAGTTGTTAACAGAAAGACAGCGAAACAGCACCTCACCAGAACATAGGCTGGAGGACAGGTTTGTTTAAGATGCTCCTGATGGTTTAAAGCACCTCTACAGGAGTCTCTTGCCCAGAGTGATTTACATTGATTGGATTGCACGACTGGGCCAGACATGGAGCTTTACCTTTCTCTGAGCTCTTCCTCTGGGCATTAGAGCAAGTGCTTGCAGGGCCACTTTTTACATAGTGCAGGCCTGAGCAGCTCCGCATTTGGAAATGCAATGAAACGATTCAGCTTAAGGCACTTTTTTTTTTACCCATAATAAATGTATGACGGCTGGTGGAACCCTTTAGAAAGCCTAAAACCACTACAGTGGAACTTTTTTGGAGAAGTGGGGTGCGGGAAGGGGGCTGTTTAGCTGCCCCCTGTTTAAAAGTCCTGCCATTAAAAAAGCACTCAGAGTTTATAAGGGATCTCGATCTTTTTGCAGCTTTGCTGATGAGATAAAAGAAAGACAGTTTTGGTATCATTCACATGAAAAGGTCACCGAAAGCAGCTCTATTGATATGTTTTACGACTGAGTCTGCTATATTAGCATATTCTGTCTGTCATCTCGGCTTCTCCTGTATCTGAACAAAACGAAGATCCCACATTTTATAGAGCGGCTCTTTCAAATCAGAGTCAATCCCTAAAAATTTATCTTCGTGAAAGCAAATCAGTACCAGGTACAGGTCGTTCCTCCTTATATGGGGTTGCCGAGGATAACATTTTATGCTTTTGGTTTTATGATTTTTTTTTGAAGCATATCCTTTTATAGTAGAGCCATTTGTGTGATATGTTATGAAGAGGATTGTCTCAGATGCTCGAGCACGCAGCCTTCTTTGAGACTCCAGTGACCTTTTGTGCTTCTTAAACAACTAATCTGTCCTAAAAACAGGTTAAGCTGTTATCTGATCACTAATCGTGTACTCATCCATCCAAAACCAACACTTGCCGTGATTCTCTTGCACTTAAGGCCCGTTAAAACCCTCAAAAGAGCCGATAAGACAGTCTCATCCATGCTTACTGTCAGTGCTCAGCTGTTGCACACGCACCCCAGCTCTAAGTCTCTCGAAAGAAAAAGCTGTTCCTGTAATAAGCAATAAAGAAAGCACTGAGATACCTGAATGACACAAATGGGATAAGACTGCGTAGATGCGATTGAAGGAGAATGACCTTTGTGAGCACAAAAGCGCATTAACACCAAGTTTTAGTTAGATCTAAATGGCGTTTAAGGACAAAACCAAAGTAGTTTGTAAATAAAATGAATAATCACATTAAAAGTATTAAAATAAAATTTTACTAATTTAACCCACACAGTTTCTGATGGATGGCTGCAAGAACTTGTCTAATCTAATTAAAAATATATAATAATTATTGTTATTGTAGATTAGTGGGGGGTTGGTGTTTAAATGTATGTAGAAATTGTTTTGTTCCAGATTTACTGGACTGATTACATATTATTTGAAGTTTGTTAATACTTGTTTTATTCTATAGACCATTTTAATATCGTGATGTTATTGGCCCATAAACATTTCCTGCTTGTAGGCAAACTATTTCATATATGTAACAAGAGGCTATTAAATCATAACTTGATGTTATAACAGCTATCGTTACTTTATTTATTAACATGTGGAGCTTTTTAGACTCTCAGAAGCTATATAAATTTAAAGTGTAAAACAGGAAATACACCAGGGCCATTTTTGTTGTTTACATCCCTCAAAATGGTCTATAACAGGGGTTCTCAACATTTTTCACATCGGGGCCACCTTTTTTTTCCAATCAAATTTTGAAGGCCCACTTGTCTAAAATTTTGCACCAAAAAATGTTAGTTTAAAATGCTCATGTATTAAATTATTCCCAAATATACACAAAGAGAGACTTTCACTTCACGCATAGTTTGTGAATGAACTATTAGTCGCAGACGCGATCATGAGGCTATACGTTTTTGCCCCAAGTTTAAAGTAATCACAGAACACGAGAAAGTTTGTTAATTTTAAGCTATCTCCCGGCCTACCTGCAGGATTGCTGAGGCCCAAAGGTTGAGAATCCCTAGTCTTTTATAGTAGTTTTATTCTAATATTTGTCTTATTCTATATTTATTCCCATTTTAAGTCAAATCTGTCATTTAGAGCTGAGAGTTTTTAAGAATAAAAATGTCTTGTGATTGAAAAATAAGGATTTATCCACAAAATATAGATTTCTTAACTTTTCTAAGTTTGGTATTTTCAATTCCATTTTCATCTAAGGTTTGCTTCAATTATGCCTGTCATGAGTAGTTTATAAAATAAGTTCATAAAATTCCATTTTACAGAAACATATAATCATAAAACTACAAAAACTAAGAGTTTAAGTAATTTTTGTTCATTCATTACTTGATTCCAATCATGTAACAGTAGTTTTGACTTTATTTACGCCATTTTTAACCATACTTATAAATATTTTTGCACTCTCTTTAGGCGGATGTTTCCTAGCTACAAAGTTAAAGTCACAGGAATGAACCCCAAGACCAAATACATTCTATTAACTGACATTGTTCCAGCTGATGATCATCGGTACAAGTTCTGTGACAACAAGTGGTAAGTTAAATTTAATATCCCTCAGTTCATCTTTAAGGTTTCTGCACGGGAAGACATTCTCGAAAGCCCTTGGAAAATTACAGCGTGAATGCGCAATTACAAATGTGACTGAATTAGACATGAGTAGTGCCTTGAAGCATCTGGACAAACACTCATACAGATTACAAAAATTTGCATGTTTTATATTTGGCTGTCTATTCCAGTCTGTATTTCTAAGTTCTTAATTTGAGAGGACAAATTCATACAATCTTCATAGCACAGTTTTTAAAGGGCCAATTATTAAAAAATAAAAAAATCTGTCATCAATTACTGCAAGTGGCTCTAAACCTTTATGTAATTCTTTCTTCTATTTAACACAAAATAAGAAATTCTGAAAAAAGCTTGAAAAAAGCTTTTTTTATTACTTAATAATTGTTAATATCTTTATCTTGATACTATGCAATAGCAAATATAATGTTGTCAATGCCTAAATCTTTGGTCTTGAGATAATTCATCCAAAAAAATGCTTTTTTAAAAGGACATCACTAAAGGAAACTAAAATCACAGGCTTGTTTTTGAGCAAACAACTTGCAGTCTACATCAGTTTATCTATGCAATGCTAGTTCTGGCTGTGGATTGTCATTAGCACACAGTTAATTACTGCAGGCCAACAGCAGGCAGTCTGTCAAAACCAATGGGCTTAAAACAGCTGGATTGTGCATGCTGTCCTCTTTGTGACCCTGTGTCTCTGGCAATGCCACTAGATATGGGCACTATCTACCCATGCAACAACTGGCTGCACTAATAAGTCATATCAGCTTGTATCCAGCTTGGAGAAAACAAAATAACGATGGCACGCAAATCTCAATCAATTGCACATTTTGTCATGAGAATGAGTGTTTTATGACCATTTTTCAAAATCTGCGGGATAGACTGGAATTCCAACATTTGCCAGCATCGGATCTGGAGATCTTCAGCGACACCTTTGAGGCACACAATTAGCAGTGATGTTATGGTCAAAGCAGCCACCCCAGACCTTCGGGAATAACTCCCAAAATATCATGGACATAACCACACATGCTCAGAACCTGTCATTAATGTACAGATGTTCTGCATAAAGCTTTTTCTGCTTTATCCTATAGAATTTGCACAATACTGAAAAACGGTTTTACTGCGGGATGATGTCAGAGCTGCTGGAAAGCTATAATACCAGAGGATAAACTTTGAGGGATTGAGGCTAAATCACTGCAAGAAACCAACAACCAAGATTTGCAAGTGTTGCTGTTGATCTTTTGCATCATTAAAATGTTCTTTTCATAGGATGGTGGCCGGAAAAGCAGAACCTGCCATGCCTGGAAGACTCTATGTCCACCCAGACTCTCCTGCAACAGGCGCACATTGGATGAGACAATTGGTTTCTTTTCAGAAGCTCAAGCTCACAAACAACCACCTTGATCCTTTTGGACATGTGAGTAAACAACGTCATGATTTTCTCTAAATGGAGAATTCAGCATGTCCAAAATTTGAGCTTTGACATTAAAGGTGAGCAAAAAATGTTCAAACAACAGATTTTGTGTTATTTAGCACAATGAATTCATTCAGAACAATAAGCAAATATTGGGAAATGTCCTGGTACTTTCGAAAATCCCAATCACATAGATTCCTATTGGAAATCACTTGGAAAAAAAGTAAATGTGGTGCACCATAAAATTGTGATGAGAAAATCTGTGGTTTGGTTTGGTAATTGCTCTGTTAGTGGTGTCCATTTAAAAAATTGTGCACAATGCTATCCAAAAACTGGTGCACACCAAAAAAGTAGACAGAGACCACAGAAAAAGGGGGTCTCAATCAATGAGCTATGTTGCTCATTACCAGTTCAGTGCTAAGTCAGAGGAATTTATGACACTGGTTTGACTCATTCATTCATTAATTTTCTTTTCGGCTTAGTCCCTTTATTAATCAGGGGTCACCTCAGCGGAATAAACCGCCAACTTATCCAGCACATGTTTTACGCAGCAGATGCTCTTCTAGCCACAACCCAACACTGGGAAACACTCATACACTCTTGCATTTATACACATATAATATATCTAATTTAGCTTATTCAATTCACCTATACCACGTCTTTGGACTGTGGGGGAAACCGGAGCACCCGAAGGAAACCCAGGCAAACTCCACACTGAAACATCAACTGACCCAGCAGGGATTCGAACCAGCAACCTTTTTGCTGTGAAGCATTTGTGCTTTCCACCGCGCCACTGTGACGCCACTGATTTGACACCTTTACACTTATTACCATTCTTTGCTGAAATTAATAGAATTATTATAATTATCACACATGGATTTTCACACTTTCATTTTACTGAAACCTTAAACAGTTTTATAAAATATATATATAACATGTTTTAAAATTATTTTATGTTATTTACAAGAAGGATCACACTTTAGTTTAAAATATTCTCTGTATTTAAAAAAACTACGACTTTTGCCCCAGTAACTTATAATATGCTGCTTATTAATACTAGTTAAGGTAGTATCTAGGTTTAGGTATTAGGATGTAGATTTAGATAAAGCAGAATATGTACTTTATACGTACACTGTAAAACCCAACAGTCAACTTTATCAGATAAAATGAGTATACAGTAGTTACCTCATAATTTACTGAAAGTTAATTCTACTCATTTATAGAGTTTTGAACTCTGTGTGTAAGGTAATGAGTTAATTAAGTACCTCAACAATTCTATATAAATGGATAGATAGATTTAGTTTTTTACCTCAAATGGTTTGTAGCAATCGGTTTCCTCAAACGGTGTTGTGTTGCCTTAACTCATTGGATTTTTCAGTACTCAATTGGTTTGAGTTCTCTTTATTTATCAGGTTTTACTGAGCTCAAATTGCTTAGTTTACTCAAAAAGATTAAGTTTACAGTATTCATTAGGATTAGTTTTTTTTTACTTAAATGGTTTGTTGAAATCGGTTTTCCCAAATGGTTTGAGTTACCTTAAGTTTTTGGGTTTTACAGTGTACTAATAAACAATGTAAAAAGCCAGTTAATATTGAGAGATGTTGCTTAAACTAAAGTGTTTCATCAATAACAATATTATTTTGATCATAATATAGAATATTTTCAGAAAATAAATTAATTTCCAAATCATGGCAAATGCGATTAATGACATAGAATGAATAACCCTTGCTAGAAAAAAATATTGTGCTATTAAAAAATTAAAATGCTTTTTTGTTCTGAAGCCTTGTTGGGAAAAATGCAGAATAACTTGAAATTTGAAGCTAAAGAAGTGTTTACACTAAACTGAAATTCAAAGAAATTCAACAATTCATAAATTCTGGGAAATTAGGTAATTTTTCACCCTACGTTCACTTTGAACCTTAGAGCAAAGTTGTTTAATTAACAAATGCAAATTCATCTTGACAAAATTTTGTCATTTTACATTTAATTCAGTTTGAATAGAAATTCTGCATCCCCTTTGGTTAAGAATGAACACACCTCATGTGAGAGCTGCGGTGAGGGTCATCTTGAGAAAGTAAGAGAACAGAGTGGAGCAGAGGTGAGGAGTCTGACCATGGCAGTGCTTCCCAAAGGAGACTTGTCTGTTGCAATAACATCAGAACCAAGCTCATTAGGTTCATAACCTGTCAGAACGACACAAAGTTGGCCTGTCAGGACTAGTTGAATGCCTATGAAGTGATAAGGGCGAGTAATGAGCCCAGAAAGAGGCTGCTAAGCTCTACTGACGCCCACAACAGCAGGGATACCATGGCTGGACGAGAGCCTGACACAGACCGCTGTAGCCATGCAAGAGTAAAACACACAAATCAGTCAAAACACACACCCCAGCTAGGCAGCAAATAAAGACAATTTTATTAATAATCTGAAGGATATGCTATTCATCAACATGTTTTCTGAATATAAATTCATATGGAGCAGATTTTGAGAGGTATTAGTAACACTATAAAGTCTCAAAACACATATTTGTATTGATTTCAATAACTTTTTTTTTTTTACTCATCTTGGCAAAAAAAGGATAGAAGTGATAGGAAAAAAAACTCCAAAAATGGAAATTATGTCATCATTAAATCGCGTTTCTTTTTTTTCCTCAAAGCTTCATGAGTTTCTTACTTCTGTTAAACATAAAATAAGAATTTTGGGAAAATGTAACCATTGACTTCCATATTATTTATTTTTCCAACAATGGAAGTCAATAGATTCAGGTTTTCAGCTTTCTTCAAAATGTCCTCTTTTGTGTTGAACAGAAGAAACAAATGCATAGAGGTTCGTAGACATTTAAGGGATGAGTAAACGGTTACATTTTTGGGTGAACTATCCCTTTAAATGTGGAAATAACTTTTATGGTGCACCTTTTTATGGCCCTAAATTATTTAATGGTTACATCTTGACATTTAGTATATTAATTAATGTTTTAATAATAATAAAAAAATCCAATTATTTTAGCTTAAAACTCTGGTTTATTGATCCATAAATGACACAGAACAAACTTTGATTTCTTTTAGGCCACTCACCACAAAGACACCAAACACCCTAAGATTATTTGTAAGTTCTCAGTGAACACACAAGATATTTTTCTCTCTCAGTGCAGGGCCATCTATAGCTTTAAATTCACATGACATATCGAACCCCCCAAACAGACCTTAGATTAAAAGAAAACAGAGAGATGAAAGGAGAGGGCCAACCTGAGAGTCAGCATTGATCTGACAAAGTTGCTTGATTAATATAGTCAGACAGCACACATCCCTGTATCTAAAGCATCAGTGCAGCTCGTATCACATGGTATTACCTCTAGACAACAGCCAGCCAACCAGCCAAAGGTCACATGTGTCTGCACTCACCCAATGAAGCGCTCAAACCATTCATTTGGCTAGGTCTTCTGTCTGTGTCTAGGACGGGGGATTGACCTGGGGTTGCCTCTGTGCACTAGTGCTGCTTACTTCTCCTGACACTAGAACTACTACAGGGGTCACACTTTTAGATAAACACACAGCCAAAGCAGTTCCAGTCAGGTCTTGACTGCATTACAGCTCCATGTCACTACGCCAAATAATTTCAATTATCTCAAATTACTTTATAGTATAAAAAAGTATAAAATAATTCATTTATTCGTTTTTCTTTGGCTTAGTCCCTTTATTTATCAGGGGTCACTATAGTGGCATGAACCACCAACTTATCCAGCATATGTTTTGAGATGGGTCTGGCTGCAGATCTGGTGCAGTGCAATCTGGGCTGCATCCGATGCTTTTTAATGGGCTCACCTAACCCCACCCCTAACCCTACCCGTCACAGTGACGTCACTAGCTCCATTTGAGTGCATTGTGTCTGACACTGCATCGCTGAGTGATGCAGTCTCAGCTTGCATCATGAAGGCTGCATCCAGATACTATTGTATGTTTTACACATAGATGCCCTTCCAGCCACAACCCAGTGCTGGAAAACACCCATACACTCTCACATTCATACACATACACTACAGCCAATTTAGCTTATTTAATTCACCTATAGCGCATGTCTTTGGACTGTGGGGAGAACCAGAGCACCCGGAGGAAACCCACACCAACACTGGGAAAACATGCAAACTCCACACAGAAACACCAACAGCCCCAGCTGGGCTCGAACCAGTGACCTTCTTGCTGTGAGGCAACAGTGCTAACTACTGAGCCACCATGCAATCCCACATGTTTTATTTTAAGTGATGTGAAGCTAATGTTTTATTGTAAGGAAAACACATTTAAAGGTCTTATATAATGAGATGACATCATGAATACAGTCCAATATACATCATCTAGCAACATTTAGAAATTTAGTCTTTTACAAAGTAACTACCAACTACTTGATGGCATGCATAATACTCAGTTTTTAAAAATGTTCAGGGGTTGCTACAGGGTTTTTGGGGCCCCTTTGTATAATTTACTAATCACTAATCAGCTCTTTTGAGGAACTTAAATAGAAGGTTCAAATGGATCAGATCAAAGCTGGTCTATTGCCCAGTGCAGAGCACGTTAGTTGTGCACCTGGTTTACACATTGCTTATAGAGACAGGGTGTACAGCAATATGCAAATTTCTTTATTTCTAAATTCTTTATTTTTTTTAGTTTATTAATAACAATTAGCTTTTGTATAATGTTATTATTTTTAGCAGCTTAGCTTTGCCCACAAGCTTAGATTTGCCCACCTGTCAGGTTTTAGACCATATGGGGCATAGTATGTGTATTTGGATATAACTCAGTATTTTGACCACACTTCGTTATTATTGTTCATTTATTCATTTAACTGCTGGCGCGTTGCTATTTTGAGAAACTATAATAGATTTTTCATTAGAGCAAAACTAACCCGGTCTATACTCCGGCGCAGAGTTGTGCCTCGCTTACACACTGCTTAATATGCACAAGAGAGCAATAGGCAAATATCTTTACATATGAAAAAATTAAAATATTGAGGATTTATATAGGATATAATAAGAATAGATATAGGATATAAATATAAAGTATTAAAATACTACAAAACATTATTTTGTAGCCTACATACATGTTTTCAGTTCATTCATAACAATTTGCTTTTGTACAATGTTATTATTATTAGCAGTACTATTTATTATATGCATATTTAAATTTGTTTTATTAAAAAAACAAGCTTGGATTTGCCCACCTGTCAGGTTTTAGACTATAAGGGGCACAGCATGTGTTTTAGGATATAACTTTTTATATCCTAAGTTTTTGAGCACAATTCGTTATTATTGTTTATTTATTCGTTTGCTGGAAATTAGAACTGAATTTAGAAATAGTTTTGAAAGAATATTTGCCCTTAACAAACGCATTTAAATATACTAATCGATGTCTGTGCGTAAAGGTTTCCCTATCCAAGAGCGAAAGTGAAAGTAGATCCATTATCTCTCATTCTCACTCAGTAGATGCTCTGTTTAACAGTTTTCTGTTAAAAAACTGTTTACTGTTTGCTATAAACGCTCAGTTTTTCCACTTAGACTTACTTTACGTTCTGTAAATAGCGAATGCGCTTATGGCGCGACGCAGCTGGCTCTTAAAGGGAATGGGAGATGAGACTTTAATTGGTTTATTCTCAAAACACACCTATAACTCATTAAGAAAATAAACTTAACCCTTTTAGACCATTCGCCAAGGCGCGAAGTGGATTTTCCCGTCCTTAAATTAGCAAAAAAGCATTCTGACACGCCCTGAAAGCGTTTGCGCCCTGCGTTTTGCGCTCTGCACATGGACCGTCAAAATAGAGCCCCTTGACTTTTCCAAACCAAGGTATACCTTGAAAACGGTTATCGACCCATGCCTAGTTCTGGGTCGGCTAAGCATCATAGCTGATGGCAAAATAAAAAATAATAATTTATAACTCCAGACATTACATTATTAAGATAGTAGCATAATTCAGAGCCATAATATGTCCCGTCAAAACAGTAGCTATTTGCATGGGTAAATTTTACCCACTGAAAGTTTTAGTTCTACAAAAACCCCTGGCGGTTTGAGTGTTAAAAAAGTGGAGAGCTGCTTCACTTTCTGTCTGCGAATCCACACAACAAAGCGGAAGGCCTTGATGCTCATCGGCCCTGACAGAACTGTGTTGGGGATGACCCTAGCCAAACGCTTCACTGAACAGCGAACACATGGACACAGCGACCAGACTGGTGCTGGAACACTATGATCAAACACACATACACAAAGCATCCAATTGGATTAGTTGCATGCAAGGCAGAATATAACCTCTTGACATATTTATTAATCCTGTCACATTAATATACATTGTACTTCAAAAACCTCATTAGTGTTTTACGTACAGTTTTTATGTTAAAATATTTGGCAGGATCACGCACACATATATTTCTTTATGTACGCAGAGCTGTGCCAATATTGTTGAATCTATATCTGCTGCTGTTATCATTCTCATTGATCATAATACAAGGAAATATCTAAAAAAAATTAAGGTCCTGAAGGACCGTATCTGCAAACTAGACTGTAAAACATTTACAAATCTTTTGAACGATTAGGTAAAATGCTGTCAGTTGGTTAATATTGTACTGAAAAATGTACTGAAATGTTCATATGTTATTTTAGGAATAAATAGACATTATTACTGGCAATGCAACAAAATGTAAATGTTGTCCAATGCTAATAAATAGATAAATACAAATCTTGAGAATATTTTTTTCGAAGGCCGATTACAGTTTGTTTTTGATATTCTAATGCAGGCTTGTGTTTTTGTTCACAGATTATCTTGAACTCGATGCACAAATATCAGCCCAGGTTACACATTGTGAAAGCTGATGAGAACAATGCCTTTGGTTCCAAGAACACGGCCTACTGCACTCATGTTTTCCACGAGACGGCTTTCATCTCTGTTACATCTTATCAGAACCATAAGGTACCATTAAAGCCTCCCCAAAACACAATATTGTATAACATTCAAAATCCATTTGCTAAGTTTACAAATACACTGTAATTGCTAACTTGTTTTGTTTCTTTTTAGATCACGCAATTAAAAATTGAGAACAATCCTTTTGCCAAAGGTTTTCGCGGCAGTGATGAGGGTGATTTGCGTGTGTCTAGACTTCAAGGGTAAGATTATCATTTAAAATATTCAGCATAAAGTACCAAATATACATCTTACTCATCAAGTGCCCCCTTTCCTAGGAAAGATTACCCAGTGATTTCTAAGAACATGGTCCGGCAGCGGCTTATCTCCTCACATGGCCATCTGTCAGGAAAACTGAGTGCAGGTGTGCTGAGTAGCCACCCGCAGGTGCTTTCTCATTATCAATATGACAGTGGTGTCCCCTTGCCAAACTCAGACTCCCAGGAAGCCCTTTCCAACTCCTTTACATCTAGCCGGGAACCCAGCCTTCTTTACCACTGCTTCAAGCACAGAGGTACAGGGCTTTGGCAAACATCTTTTTTTGCCGAACACTTCAAAATATGCATGCTCAACATTTGATACCATGGAGATTGTTGGTTATTTGTATCAGTATTAGACAGGTTTTATATATCTGATATCACCTGTACTCATTTTCAATACATTTTTTTTTTTTTTACATTTTGATTACTTTTGGAATGATCAATTATACTTTTTTTGATAATATAATATAAATACAAGAAAGTAACATTTTAAACATTATCTTGTAGGATGTAAAATGCTTAGAAATAATAAAATAAATTTACTTTAGGCACCATTATATCATACACACACACACACACACACACACACACACACACACACACACACACACATATATATATATATATATATATATATATATATATATATATATATATATATGTGTGTGTGTGTGTATGTATATATATATATATATATATATATATATATATATATATATATATATATATATATATATATATATATATATATATATATATATATATATATATATATTTGGATTTTGACACAATTCTAACATTTTTGGCTCTATACTCCAACACAATCGATTTGAAATGAAACGAACAAAATGTGCTTTAACTGCAGTCTGTCAGCATTCATTTGAGTGTACTTAAATCCAAATCAGGTGGATGCTGTAAGAATTACAACAGTTTGCATATGCGCCTCCCACTTGTTAAGGGTCCAAAAGTAATTAGAATAATGATCATAAATCACACTTTCACTTTTTAATACTTGGTTGCAAATCTTTTGTCTGGAATGCAAAGACATCACCAAATGCTTGGGGCATTTTCCCTTCAGTTTTGTCTTCAGCAAGTGAAATGCAAGCTTATCAGATTCAGGTCAGGTGATTGACTTGGCCATTGCATAACATTCCCCTTCTTTCCCTTCAAAAACTCTTTGGTTGCTTTTGCAGTATGCTTTGGGCGATTCTCCATCTGCACTGTGAAGCGCCGTCTATTGCCTGAAACTCTTCAGAATTTATCCTGCTGCTTTTGTCAGCAGTCACATCATAATTTAATACAAAAAAAACCAGTTTTATTGACAGCCATTCATGCCCACGGCATGTTACTACTACCACCATGCTTCACTGCTTAAGCCTAGTTCACACTACAGGATTTTAAACATCAGCAGATCGCTGTGCTGTTCACACTACATGACCTGACTTTGTGTCTTTTAATCTCTGTGGTGTTCACACTACGCAACACTCCGTGAACGATCCACAAGAGGGGGGTCACACACTACATGATCTGACAACAACTCATTCCCCATCAGCTCATTCAAGCTACCAAACCACAGCCAATGAAAATTTGAGGGAGGAGTCGTCAGAAAAAGCTGAACACTATTAGCTGCTTGTGTGCTGATGACATCACTGACAGCGTTTCAAGCTTTGGAGAAAGCATTTAAAAACATCGTCAAATCAGCTGATTTATCAGCAGATTAATCACTCATCTGCAAGGTACGAGTAGATTGCCATTTTCTAACTATCAGTGTATTTCTTTCTGACATTGTTATTTTTTTTATTACAAAACCATATTAAATTACCATATTGGTCAAAAGGACTGCATGCATGTCTGATACTTTTCGCTGTGACTTTAAATATGTGTGCATTTTCTTGCCTGGCAACTTCCTGCTATCATAAACAAAACGTTCTGATGGTAAAAACATCAATTTACTTCAGATATCTTTTAAAACAGCATATTCTGTGCCAAATAGCTCCTGTTTGAAAGTGAAAAGGAAAGCCAAGACCTTTAAGTGTTTTAGTATCTTAACCACATATTTATAGGCTGTAATACCAAAAAAATATATAATATATTTTTAGAATATTGGTGTCATTAAATATGATGCCAGACATTCAAAGCTTAATTTTAATATCTCAATAGAAGCTTTGAATGTAAACATGTTGTGACAATATGACGTTTTATATGAGAACGGTCAGAATGAGCAGTATGGTAATTCTAATAGTTACACAATTCTATTTCCACTGTTAATATAGCCTACTCTCATGTCTGTGCTAACGCAGAATGAAACGAGTGCACCGATGCCCATTCTGACCAATCACAGATGTTTCTGCTGAGCTCCTGAACACACAGGCATTCAGCTCATGCTGATATGCTCTCTCATTGGCTGCAGCTCGTCACGACATCTAACCACACGTGGGGTCAAGTCGGCCGACTGCTCTGGAATATTTAGCATGCTGAATGTTGGATTTCCGTCTGCGAGGTGTCGGCGACGTGTCAGCGAGCCTCGTTGATGCGTTGTTCAGTAGTTCACACATAGAGCGGCGAGCGCCGAGCACCAGCAGATTTCTTCCCGATCACAGCCCGATCTGTCGGCGAGCTCGTTAACTTCCAAATCGGGCTCAAATCAGGCTTAAAATCCTCTAGTGTGAACTAGGCATTATCTGCTCATTGTAATTGGGATAATGAGGGAATAACACACGCCTGGCCATGGAACAGCTTGGAAACCAAATATCCAATTACTTTTGGACCCTTAACAAGTGGGAGGCATATATGCAAACTGCTGTAATTCCTAAACTGTTCAGCTTATTTGGATGTAAATACGCTCAAATTAAAGCTGACAGTCTGCAGTCATTTTGTTTGTTTGATTTCAAATAGATTGTGTTCGTGTATAGAGCCAAACATGTTAGAATTGTGTCAATGTCCAGATATTTATGGACCTAACTGTATGTATATGTATGTATTATATGATAAATACCTTTTTTATTTAAAGTTCAATTAACAAAATCTGATGCATTTCCAAAATTCAAATACTCTTCTTTAGATAACCCAAGACATTTGGAGCTGGGATGCAAACGACCCTATCTTGACACGACATCATCTGCAGTTTCGGAGGAGCACTACTTTCGCTCTCCTCCTTCCTATGATTCCCCCCTGCTGTCACACCCATACTGCAATGAGGCTTTAGGCTCTAGAGAGGCATGCATGTACGGAGGCCTGGAGGGAGAAGGAGGGGGTGCAGTGGGTACGGATGACCTCCCGGCTCCATCCCTGAACTGCAATATGTGGGCATCAGTTCAGCCGTACCCTCGCTATGGCATGCAAACAGTAGAGGCTATGCAATACCAGCCTTTCACAGCCCACTTCAACAGCACAGCCTCTGCAGCATCGATGGTTTCCCATCACTCTCCATCCATGCAGCGTCCACATCCAACACCACCCGACCTTGTCACATTTACAACACAGCGGGTACTGCCACCCACGCCATCTTCAGCTTCCACCTCCCCGTCTGGTTCTGGTCACCATGACAGAGCACATTCCTCTCTGTTTCATAGAAAAGCTGGGTCTCCATTACGTTCACAAAGGGATTTCACTGGCTATTCAACCCACAGTCCTACATCAACACGAGAACCAGCCTATCAGTACCAAACAGGTCTGAGCAGTGTTGGGCCACACTGGACTGACAGTTAAAAACAGTTCATCCACAACTATAATACTCTTTAACAAACTCTCTCAGAGCAACAACTGCAATGAGATTATCTTTAATCTTTACAGCCATGAAGTTAAATTGTAAAGAAAAGCCATAACTCTATTTAGCCTAGTATAAGAATGTGTGGCACTGTGTATTTATTTGAATTTAAGTTGCAGTTCATGCGCAGGTGGTCATGCCAAGCACAAACAGCATACCTAATGCACTGTTGTTAGCAGAAAAGGGATAGTTCATTCAAAAATAAAAGTCTCACTCTTGTGTTGTTTCTAAACCAGGCTCAACTATGGCTCATGAAAAAAAAGTCTATTGCAACATTATTGGAAAACATTTATTTGCTTTTTGCGATTTCAAAGTGAAATGTTTAATGAGTAGCACTAAAAAGCATCCAGTTTCCTCAAACAGATGAACATGATTGTTACAACATTGTATTATGTTGGTTGTATGGCACAGCAGTTTGGAAATCTAAAGGCAGATGAGCAGCACAAACTCAACAGACAGTATTAAAGAAAAAAATATTTAATAAAAATACATTTGCTGTACGCTATATGTATGATTAAAACATATGTATTGTAAAATTAAAATTTATGTTTTCAAATAATGGTAAAAGTGTTATAACTGATAACAGGGTTTCTGCAGGGTTTACTAAGTTAAATTTAGGACTTTTAAAGATATTTTTAAGACCATTATGAATGAAATTTTAGACTCATAAAGGGCTAAAGGCTAAGTAATTTTTTATGGCAAAGATGTAAAAGGTTTTTATTTGATTTTAATATGTAAAAATACAATATTTTATACATATTTAATATATATATATATATATATATATATATATATATATATATATATATATATATATATATATATATATATATATATATATATATATATATATAGCAAAATATTATTAAGTGTAAATATAAGCAAGCTCTATTTGCATCCATACACTTTTTCAATATAAACTTTCTTTAAAATAAAAATAAACATTGTTATAAAAGATTTAAAAACTATAATAAACTAAAATGTAAGCACAACAATCTGTAGGTCTATGTACTCAGCAGTAAATACATGAAGCACTTTTAAAAAAATATATATTGTAGGGAAAGTAATTAAACCATTATGATGAATAGTTAAAAATTACCTTTTTTAAATAAATTGTTTAAAGTTTTATTGAGATGAATTGTTGGTGATTGAATGGGTTTTGGCCAAATTGGGTAGCAATACAAGAACAAAGGAAAATTAACACTTGCTTAAAAAAATTAAGACCTACAACACAATGTTTCAGTAAATTTAAGACTTTTAGAGGCCTAAAACTTTGGTTTTGGGATTCCAGGGTTGGGAAAAACCCCGGTCATTTTGCCTTTTGTGTTTTGAAATTTGAAGCTTTTGCACAGCTTTTTGCTGAAAGAGACTTTTTTTTTCCAATGAGTCAGGACAACATATTGTTTTCATTCTTGCAGTACTGGACCCCACTGACTTTCACTGTAAATAAGTAAATAAAAATAAACAGACATTTTACAAAAAATTGGGTCTCATACACTAAACATGTTCATACAGATTTGTATATGCAATCTGCATTAAAACATATTTGAATATATTCTAGAATTTATTATATATAAATAATATATAGTTACAATAAAATGTTCTATTTTTATATTAGCAAATCACTTTTCAAGATTGTTAATTTAGAAACCTTTAAATTTATAAACATTAGAATGAGCTTAAGAAGAAAAAAAATACTACATACTTGTTGTGAATTAGGGGAAAACATGTAAATAATGCAAATGTGTGTAGTAAATTATCTTGGCAGGTTTAATTTATAATTTAATGAGACCCCTTGTCTTGTGTAGAAAATAACAAGCCACACAAGTCAAACATTTTGTGAATAAATAATGACAGATTTTTTATTTTTGGGTGAACTGTCCTTTTAAGATGTTTTATTCTGTGTAAACAGTTGTATTCAGTTTGTAAGCGGCACAAAATATGTGTGCCAATTAACACTTGGGAGATATTGGGTGTATAATGAATAAAAAAATAGTGTTATTAGTTAACCTAAACACTAGTGACTAGTTACTGAGGCTGCCTTTTTCCTCTTGAAATGTTAGTATGTGCAAAACTTGTGCCAAGCCCAAAGATTGGTTGGAGTCATTTGCTGGATGTTATTAAGAGATCCTTATAATTTCCTATTAATGCAATAAAGTTTAAAACAAACAAAAAAAATTTTCCTGTCTTTGTTTTTTTGGAAATTAAATCTCTCTAGAAATTACAATGTACTGATGCTATGCAATTTCTATTTTGTTTAAGAACTATGAAGCTAATAAATACTAAAACACCAAATCGATTAATAATGGGCCCAATTTACTACTCAAATGATCAAATAACTCAGAAATACCTGAATGCTTTAGGTCTTGGATTGGCTCCTACAGTATATCCTTTTCCTCCATTTTTGAATTGTAGGGTGAACAAAAAGTGTGAGCTGGAAGATAAGTTTGAGATGTGAGTCTGGCACAAATCACTGTCCAAATCTGTTCAATTAGTATAGCGCAACATCAGAAACGTTTCCTGTCAACAGATGGAGCTTAAAGAACGATCATTAAGAGAACAGAGAACCAAAAGTAAACTGGCTGAGTTGAAAAATCCTTAAGAGGTCGACAATGTGAAACAGCTTCTGCGGGCAGACAGCCACAAGTCAAATTCAAAGTGGTTTGGGATATCACTGCTAAGCCCAGTGTTCCTAATGAAGGAAAAATGAGATACCTTAGGAGAACATATAATGGTGAATTTACTCACTATATAATTTAAGCTGAAAAATCTCACACAAAAAAGAGAGACGATACAACATAACTAAACGCTTCCGTATTTCAAGTTGTTTGCACACATTAAATTAACTTTACCTTTTTTTTGTTGTTTCTTGATGAATTCATAAAGTCACACTGAATTGGTAGAGAACAAAAATCAAATGTTTAATTACAACAAACAAACAAAGAAACAAACAGACTAATTAAAATAATAATTCATAAACAACAATCAAAATTTTGACCAACCTGAGTGTGTTATAAAATTCCAGATGTGTTATTTGTGATTTTTGATCATGCAGTTTGCTTTGTTGCCATGCCGTTACACTTCACAAACTAACATTTTCTATTGTTTAAGATTTTAGATAAGATTAGTTTCAGGAACACCATTTGGCGGAAACTAAATAAGTCCCTACATCAGAACAGGGTCTAACCCAGCACATTAAAAACTATAGAGACATACACTCACTGGCCACTTTATTAAGTACCTTATAGTACCCCTTTTTGTCTTTAGAACTGCCTTAATTATTTATGGCATAGATTCAACAATGTAATGGAAATATTCCTCAGAAATTTTGGTCCATATTGACATGATAGCATCACGCAGTTGCTGCAGATTTGTCGGCTGCACATTCATGGTGCGAATCTCCCCTTCCACCACATACCAAAGGTGCTTTGTTGGATTGAGATCTGGTGACTGTGGAGGCCATTTAAGCACAGTGAACTCATTGTCATGTTCAAGAAACCAGATGATTCACGCTTTATGACATGGCGTGTATTCCTGCTAGAAGTAGCCATCAGAAGATGGGTACACTGTGGTCATAAAGGGATGGACATGGTCAACAACAATACTCAGGTAGGCTGTAGTGTTGACACGAAGCTCAAATGGTACTAATGGGCACAAAGTGTGCCAAGAAAATATCTCCTACGCCATTACACCACCAGCACCAGCCTGAACCACTGATACAAGGGAGAATGGATCTATGCTTTTATGTTGTTGATTCCAAATTCTGACTCTACCATCCGAATGTCGCAGCAGAAATCAAGACTCATCAGACCAGGCAATGATTTTTCAATCTTCTATTGTCCAATTTTGGTGAGCCTGTGTGAATTGTAGCCTCAGTTTTCTGTTCTTAATTGACATGAGTGGCACCCGGTGTGGTCTTCTGCTGCTGTAGCCCATCTGCCTCAAGGTTTGACGTGTTATGTTTTCAGAGATGCTCTTCTGCATATCACTGCTGTAACAAGTGGTTATTTGAGTTACTGTTGCCTTTCTATCAGCTCAAACCAGTCTGGTCCTTCTCCTCTGACCTCTGGCATAAACAAGGCATTTGCGCCCACAAAACTGCTGCTCACTCAATATTTTCTCTTTTTCAGAACATTCACCCTAAACCCTTGAGATTGTTGTGCATGAAAATCCCAGCAGATCAGCAGTTTCTGAAATACTCAGACCAGCCCGTCTGCACCAACAACCATGCCACGTTCAAAGTGACTTAAATCACCTTTATTCCTCATTCTGATGCTCAGTTTGAACTGCAGCAGATCATCTTGAGCATGTCTACATGCCCAAATGCACTGAGTTGCTGCCATGTGATTGGCTGATTAGAAATTTGCGTTAATGAGCAGTTGGACCGGTTTACCTACTAAAATGGCCAGTGAGTGTAAGTGTTCACCGAATTTGTGAATCCATGACATGAAACCGCATGACAATATAAAAAAAATACTACAAGACAAACTAAAGCTAATGCTAGCACCATTTACCAGTTATTTTTCTCTGCTGTTTTTTTTTTTTCTCAGCCGCTATGACACTATGTAGCAGGTATGTAGCACTAAGTATGTAATCCTCCTTATGGTTATTTCAATCACAGTTTATGCTTCTTCTCCATTAGCATGAAACGTACAATACACAATAACAACACAGTCTCCTCCAGCCTCAAGTTGTTGATTTTGTTGAATGCAGCACTGATTTTTTGCTGTTGGCTGGTTTATGTTACTTCAGAGATCCTAGTAATGATGGTGTGAAAGCAACCAGGTAAAGGGAAATGAGTTTATGGTAAAAAATAAAAATAAAAAATCCTGGTGGCTAGTTCCTATAAATACCCAAAAAGCATTTTTTGTTTCTTAAAAGATGTCTAACAGACGTCTAAACATAGTCGTCTTGGCTTAAAACAAGGCTAAATTTGAGCTGTCAGTGAAAATCCACTTTGCATAAGAATAACTGCTAAACTACTTTCACGTACATTTATAATTCAATGATAAGCAGAAGTGCTAGGTGATGTGATTTTTGTCATTTTATTTAACTACAAATAACAAAAATCAGTTGTATAAAAAAGTTTCTCAGGATCGAGGGAAACAAAGTAAATACATAAAAGCATTACCTTCTTATGATCAAATATAAAATGACATTAAAAGGTAAATGGGAATTTAAGTTGATTCCTCTGAATGGGTCCTGCAGTGTTGATTAGAGCATAACTGGGCTGCTGATGAAACCAAGCAGACCTAAGAGCGAGGAAAAGAGAACATCAGATTCTTGCTCTTTGAAATACTACAAACACATTTTGATTTACATAAGCAATGCACAGTCCAAGGACAAACCCCATAAAGCAGCCATAGAGTAATAGGACACACAAGCATGAAGTAAATAATCATTGTATAATACATAACTTCAATAGCGTGCAGTTCTGGTTTTGACTAAGTTCAAGTACAGGAAGTGTCATGTGGTACTTTAATATGCTTTTAAAAACTGAAACACTCTCTACAACCAAATCCCATCTGATAAATCTAAGATCACTTAAAAAGAGCCTTCATTGTCATCTGATCAAAACTTTGCCGGCCTGCCTTTTTTTTAACCAAAGCTTTGGTAGCACATTAAAAGACAAACTGGACCTATAAGATTCATGCGATTTAACTTTCCACATAAAAAGCCGTCTATCTCCATTAAAACAGAGCCAGGTTTAAGCCTCACATTGAATACTCCAGCTTGCAACATCTATCTAAGTTGGGACTGGGGGGCATCTGGAACTCATTGGAGGAGATCTCCCTTGCCCTCCACTTGCAGCTTCCCACTGTCGTCCCTAAATCCCGCCTGAGAGCCGCACTGGCAAGGCAACTCTCTGACCCAGCAGCTTAAGTCACTCCTCCTTGTAAAACGTTGGACTCGGCTCTTCGAAGGAGCACTCAGAAGCATGCTTTAAATACTCTGTGGAGATTTAATATCAAGTCCATTATGGCCTTTCTGGAGCCCAGTAAATAGTCAATTAGTGGATAATTCTGATTCGATCCACATGCGGCCAGATCCGCTGGGGCGACCGGTCAGCTTTGCGTTCAGCGGTCCCGCCAACACTCTTGGGATGAAAAAAAAGGGGGGAGTAAAATGGGAGGGGCACCACATGGAGCACTATTTGTGCCTCACCTGCTTATTGCAGAAGACATAAGTGGCGTCACGTCCAACGCTACATTGCTTTTTGCACTTTTGGTGAATCTGAAAAAAAAAAAAACGAAATCATAATCTCTCAAGCTGGAGTTGTTTGTGGTCTCCCTGCATTGGAATGAAGGGGGGGGGGGGGGGGTCCTTTGCATGATCGGGTGGGCTTCGGGTGGATGGCCAAATTGGGAGATTCAGAGGTCCAACTCAAGGCGGTATGCCTTGATCAAAAGGTACATCTGGTCGACTCCAATAAAACATAAACCTAACTGTAGAAAAACAGGGTCCGACATTGCTGAGTGGCATTGGATAAAAGGACCAATAAAAATTAATAATTGTATCATATACATACCACGGATTAGAGTTCGCTACAGAAATGATGGAGGGATTAATCTTTAATCCATTGGATTTTGTAGATGGTTGCAAGTTTGATATATAGTGGGCTGCAATGGCAGAAGAACACAGAGAGCAAACAAGCTTAAATTTGGGGCTAATTTTTGAAAAAGCGTGTTTCACCAATCACAACAAAGCGTTGCAAAGTGAAGGGTGTTCATCGCCATCCAAATAAATAATACCCATATTTTCAAAAAACAGGATATGGTCATAAAAACTGTTATGGTACGATTTTAGGGCTACACATGCATAGAGTGCACATTACTTCACTGTTTCATCATAACTGTTATCCGACTAATAGCTTTGTATAGAAATGTGTGTGTGTGTGTGTGTGTGTGTGTGTGTGTGTGTGTGTGTGTGTGTGTGTGTGTGTGTGTGTGCTTGTAGTAAAAAAAACAAGCAAGTTCTTGATGGCAAATTAGCACATGAAACAGTGATATTCCTCCAATACGCCACCTCTTTGCTTTCAACAGAGATTTTGAGCCAATCAGATGTTTAAACGCCCCTTTCACAAGCCCCCAATCTCAACACAGAACCCTAGAGTGTGTGCACATGACCAAAAAGGAAACACAGGAAGTGTTGATCCAAATAAACCAATCAGCGATAGGATTCTTGCAGCACACACATGACCCATCAAGCGACCAATCAATGATTAAAGCAGCCAAGTCTGCTTACCTCTGTATTTTAGCAGGCAACTGTACAGGTCAAAGGAAAGAGATTAGGTTCAAGTCGCATGACAAGGTGCAAATTAATCACTAGTTTTTGAGGACAAGGTGTAACATTAGTTTTTGCTCGAGTTCATAGCATCTTAGTGACAAGCCTGAGTTTACATCAATAGAGCAAACTGTTGTTGTATTCTACATCAGCCCTCCTTTAAAGGCATTCATCATTTAAGGAAGTGGAAAACCAATTTGTTTAGATTGAGGCTCTCTTTATGCTTACCTCACTTGTACCAGTTCTGTTACTACAGCACATACTCCATTTATTTGACCAAAATAACAAATGAACGAAGTCAAGACTTGACAGAAAAGACTCAACAGGGACTGTCTGGAGTGGATAGTACTTTGCTTTAATGAACTGGGACAGGTCTATTCAAATAGACAAGGTATTGTGTATGAGGAGAGGATAATGTTTGCCAGTTTTCAACCATCTAGAGTGCCAGTCCCCTCTACTGGTTAAACACTGTTACTGCAGAACCAAGGATGCTGGACAAAGGTTGTAAAATTAAAATTCTATAACAAAGTTACTAACATTGTTTAAATGTATTGTTTTTTCATACTAAAATCAATAAAGAATAATAAGATCAGTCCAACTGCAATATTTTTATGTGTAGTTTATTCAAAAATTAGTTCTGTTAACTCACTATCACGTTGTTCCAGCCAAAAATATGTCATGAAATTAAAGTCAATGGAGGTTCACTTTTGTTTTGGGGTACCATTCATTTCAATTTTATAGGTAAAATACAGAGTATTATTTTATTTTCTGAATTACAAATCATATCATTGCCATGAGTAAATGATGACAGAAGCTGACACCCGGGTTTCCAAAAAACATCATCTATGTTTTTTTCCCAGGAGACTTTGGCAATCTCATACACTGAGAGGGAAGATCTTGAGATTAGCCTGGAAAAAGTAACCGCAAAGCCTCCGGCTAATTCATTTGTCCTCTTTAAAATCCCAATTGAGATTCTCAGCCTCGCGAGACCTCACCTCCGGCTGATGCCTGCACACAGATCAAGTGTTTAGTTTGACAAATACAGCTTACGGAAGATCAGGCCACCAGTGACTGACAAAGAAGGCAAAAGGGATAAGACTATCAAAAAGTGATTACCTGGCTAAAGGAGGAGGACAATACAACCTTGTTTGTCATTTTGCACGCTTTGCCAAGCAAAGCCTGTATTGCTAATTAGCCAGATCCACTGGGCAAATAAAACTAAAACTAAAGAAGACTGGACTAGTGAGTCATCTGCCATGTCCACCTGTGGGCAAACAGGAAAACTCACAGGTCCATGTTAGCAGTATACAAAACCAGTTTCATCACCAAATCTGTTTTGATAAAAGAAATTAGTGCTATAAACAATAATTACACATTGAGATCGACAATTATGGAAAAAATCAGGTACATTTCTTCAATAACATTGATGGATCAATTAATATTAATTGATCCATCACATAAAAAATGACAATTACCATTTTTGCTCCTACAATAGAACAGATTTTTCCATGTATCAAAGTTTCAACAAGAAGAAATTACATTGGAAACTGAATTAAGAGTAAGAGTTCAGCATAGACAGAATCTGAATCTGACAAGGGACAAATGGACTTTCCAGAGGCCACTGGCCAAAAGCGATGCCAACTTGTGGCGCTGCAAGTGCCCTAAGCTCGAGATGGAAGGCAAACTAGAGGATTAAGGTCCTCAGTTAAGGCTCAAAGAGTCTTTACAGGTGATTTGAAGCTCATCCTTGCTGGCTTACGTAAAGCTGTTCTGAGCTGATATGGCATCTTGGTCAGAACAGGTGTTTACTGCTTCATGTTGAAGTAAAAAAGCTGTTGCACATACTGTGTGAAATGGCATACTCTGAAGGTCAAAAGATACATGCTTTTTCTTCTCTTTATTTAAACAACTCTAAGTGAAACTAGTGAAGTAAATTGAGAGCAGTAATATTTACTTATTTCTCAAATCAAGTGGTATTTATGCATTCGTAGAGATGAGATGATCTTTTAAGTGTGTTGTGATTGCCTTCAGAAGTAATGAGGGAAAAACACGGTAGGACTACACATACATGTAAGATTCAGAGGATAAAGTAAGAACACTGCATTACAGCTGTATCAGGGTTTCCACCACTGACGTGCAGCCAAGCAAATCAGATAAACTGGTAATTCACTCAGTCGTCTGCGTTCAAGCTTGGAATGAAGGACGATACGCCTTTTACTTGGTCATGCTTTGACACCACTGAAACGTGCAGGAATGGCGGGTATGTGAAGAACGCATAAAAGATCGCAAGATTAGTGTCAAAAATCTTGTGCTGTCACTGTCACTGTCCTGATCAGTGCCAGTGCACACAATATCGTTCTCAAACGCCTATCTGGGTTCTGTGGGCTACAGTTGTAGTACTGTGGGTGGTTATATATTTGTAGGAAAGCTATGCAAACAGAGCGGCTGAGGCTTAACCTTACTAAATAAGTCTGAAAAGCCCTTAAAGAGAGGAAAAATGCTGTTTCTGTCTCATAAGTGTATTTATTTCAAGTTACCTTTTCGGCTTAGTCCTTTTGCTAATCTGGGGTTGTCATCCCATACAAAATCACAACGTTTAGGATCTGATTTTTTTTAAAACAGTGATCTTCACTGCCTGGCTGAGATACGATATAAAGTGGGTATCAGACCAAACAAAAAGCACTGCATTCCATTATATTTTGCCATGCCATGTCTTTAAAATATAAACATTTATTTTACCGCAAAATTGTCAATAGAATAACTGAGCTAGCCTGCAGATCATGACGGTGCCTGTATTTAAACTGCGTTCTGCGTCTTTCATCTCTTTTTGCGCTAACAACCAAATGAAGCATTTATTTATTTAACTGATTATATTTAAATTACATTACAACATCCATGCTTTAAAAGGAACCTTGTGAAATTGAAAATAGTCACAAAGCTTTTTCCGAAAGTTGATCATTGGCAGAAAAACACTAGATGTGCATATAGCCCATTGTCATTTTCTGAAGAAAGAACCTCTAAATTACAATTTATATTGTTTTCACAAAATAAAACAAATATTGGCTTTTTTTATTTAAACCCATGGGCATCACCGTGGCGCAGTGGGTAGCACAATCTCCTTATAGCAAGACAGCCACTGGTTTGAGCCTCGGCTTGGTCAGTTGGCATTTCTATGTTGAGTTTGCATGTTTTCCCCGTGTTTGCGTGGGTTTCCTCCAGGTGCTCCGGTTTTCCCCACAAGTCCAAAAACATGAAACATGTGGTATAGGGGAATTAGGTAAGCTAAATTGTCCGTAGTGTGTGTGTGTATGTGTGTGCGTGTGAATGAGTGTGTATTAATGTTTCCCAGTGATGGGTTGCGGCCGGAAGGGCATCCACAGTGCAAAACATGTGCAGGATAAGTTGGCGGTTCATTCCGCTGTGGAGACCCCAGACTAATAAAGGGACTAAGCTGAAAAAAAAATGAATGAATGAATGAATGAATGACTTAAACCCATACTTAAACACACACAAACACCTAACCTGCCATACTGCTACAGATAAAGAGGAAAATAGAATTACTGAAAAAAATAATATTAAAAACATAATAGTAATGAAAGGGTGCAGACTGAAGCACCCAAACAATGCTTCCATCTTCTGCTCAACTAAAATGGGATGAAATGCAAATTATCAGGTGGTTAATCAAAGTCCACAACCTCTGAAGACTCTTTAACTGTGTTAAAAGGAGTGTCTGTATGCAAACGGAAACATGCTGCAGGCAGTGGAATGGCTTCTGAGAATAAGATGCCAGTTTACAGATTGTTCTCTGATGGCACAGATAACTGTCGGCCACCCAAGACAACAAAGCTGATTACTTTGTAACACATACAAAAAGACAGTCTGGATGCCAATGTTTCTGCAGCTCCTAGATTTACTTAGATCTTCAAAAATCATGAGAAAAATAAATTAAAGCTATTGGTACATAATAGATAAATCAATCAATAAGTAGAGATTCTATATACAATATAATGATTACATTTATATAAAAAGTACCTTATATTACATTTAAAATGAACTTAATATTTGCACATGGTAAAGTATAAACCACTTCTAGTTAAATAAGACTGATAAAAATGTATCTGTCCTCACTTTGTACCAACATGTTTCCATATCTTATAGATAATCTGACCTTACGACAGGCCATACAAAGCATGAAAACACATTCCTCCTAGAGAAGAATGGTACTTCAGTAGTGAAATCAACCACAACACGTTCTGCTTTTGTTTCTGAAAGTGAAACTGAACATCAACCTGTCGATACATTTCATCATTGACATGGCAGAGAACATGCCATCTAAGCTAAACCAACAGCACTGTGTCAACCTGTTGCATAAACCAATGACAAAGAAATCCAATTACACACGCTCTTCACCATTAATTACCAAAGATACTTAGGACAAAGGAAACAAGACCCACTCAGGTCAAGCTAAAAACACTAGAGAACGAGAGTGACAGTGAGCAAACAGCATAACAATCCTTTTTTTTCCACACAATCTTTTGTTGGCCACTTCTCTTCCTTGTACAGAGCAAATATTGCGTTTCTTTTTTTGTAGGCATGCTGACTAGTTTTTCTTCTCCAATTAGGCACTGTTTCCATATTACAGGCCCGACTGACATGGAAAACATTCTTACATGCTGCACACACTCATCGAACTGTACATTTTGAAAGAGGTCATTCACAGTGACCTTTGTTAATGGTTCAGGTCTATATCTTGCTATTTTCCTGACAAATTCCACTAATGCAAGACAAGTCTGTTCAGGTACGGTTTGGAATCTGACACAGATAGATATCAAGAATGACTGAAAATGTGACCTCTACATCTCCACACCTGATATTAGACTAGAATGGGGATGGAGCTGATTGTGGCTGATGTTATCAAATGTGAGAAAATGTGTTAAAACTGATAAACAATCAGTAGGTGGATGAAACAAGAATCCAGAAACATGTTATCTAGCTAGTTCGGCGCTGGCCTCTTAAAACAAACAGTGCCATTGGAATTAAAATTAATCTACTTTAAATATGAAAAGTTTTATTTTTATAAATATTATTTATTTATTTTAGCTTTATTAAACCATTGATTTGGTTTAGTACACTAAAAAAAGTTTTTTTCTTGCTAGTTTAAACTACTCATTTAAAAACAGCTAAAACAACCCAATTCTTGATGATTGCTTTGCGATCAATCCACTTAAATGTGTTATTTTAATCAATTTGTGTTGGGATAACTTAAATTGTGTGGCACCCTGCATTTTATTACAGTGTAAAGGGGGAACGCTATTTCCAAACCTGACATAACATCTTTTGATTTCACTCTTCAGACATTAGATTTTTGAACTGATATGTAAGTTGAAATAAAATCTTACAAAAACAAACAAAAAAACTTTCATGAGCATTAGTTATTGTAACCTCTTTACAAAGACACAAAGCATAAAGAAAGAAAATGTAAAACGTGTACAAACACATCCACATTGCTATGATCACATCCTTTGTAAACTGTTGCTTTCTTACTTCTATCATTTTTGGTGTGTGTTAATCTAGTTATTGAGAGTAAAGATCTTAACACATTTACGTGTTCATCTAAATGAAGGTGACCTTCAGCAGTGTGGATGTCACAACATAGATGTCTATTATCAGTACATCAAAGCACAAGTATTTGCTTTTTTTACTTACAATTAAACAATGTACGTAAAACAGCTTATGTACAGTATGTTTTAAGTACACAAATATGAGGACAAGCAATGAGTTTGTAGTTGCAGATCACTTTATGACCAATAATGTCGCTAATAAAACGTTTTTTTAATTTTATTTTACATATCCCCTACCAAAATGTTTTGGTTATTTTAATCCAGTTTAAAAAAACATCCTTCAAAGATGCTGCTGTAATTTACTTTTAAGAATGAATAAATATTGAATACATAACAAAAAGATCTGTAATAACAAACCACGTACTACTACTACTACTACTACTACTACTACTAATAATAATAATAATAAATATAGCTGCAAGCAGCAATTATCAGGGTTCAAGCGTTTTAGTAGCATAAGGTTATTTATCAATAAGGAACTCTGTAAGTAGTTTAATCAACATTGAAATTTATTATTAGCGTCTTAGAGTTCATACAGGTAGATTGAGTTAACAAATGTTTAATAAACATTTTGAGCGACAGCAGTGGCTTTTGGGTCAAAGTGTTTAGAATAAGCAGATCCATCACATGATATGTAGATCAAGTATATTTGTGAAAAATTGTGTGAATTATAAAAACATTGTGTAAAACATTTTCTGCAATTTTTGGTCATTTAGCATTATTAAAAGAAATTTTCAACTGTTATAGCTCCACCTATTGTCATATCTCTATGATTGTATGATTGTTTATAATCAACCCACACGTTCTTGCCTATTTTGTGAACTTATGAGCTTTCCTTAGATGTTTACAGCAATTTAGGTACATATAGACAGACCTTTTATTTTGGTCTATTACAGCTTTGCAAAGTGGACTTTTGTTTGGGCGGACCCAAGGATTTTAAATATGTAATACTTTTAACAAACAGTCTACGAATGGTGCCCAAAAATGTGACTTTTGTCAAGAATATAGTGTACCAGAGAACTACCATCCGACCAAGTTTCAGTTCTCAGACTTACAGTTTGCTCTGATCGATACAAACTAAGGTAGATAAAAAAAAATCTAAACAAAACAAAAGGGTTTCATCGGTTTGCGCTTGAACCCCTATTAATAATAATATTATGACAATGCAACATTATTGTTGGATCCCATATAGCCAGCACATCATCATCTTTTAGTTTTTTTCTGAAAAGTGTGCCTTGTTTATAAACAAATCCACAGTAAACTGAAGTAAACAAAGATCCTTATTGATGCAAAGTTCCCCTTCGGGGGGAACTTCAGCACTATAAGTGGATTTGATTGTAAAATCCACGCATTGGGGAGGTTCGGTTCAGAAGCTACTCGTCTGAAAGAGTATTGAACGGGCCAATTAAGAATGAATTGGCAGCGCAAGCCTGCGCAGGTGAGCGGCATAAGCAATCAACTGAGTATATAAGCTCACCTGGCGCCAGCAGACGCTATCCTTTTCGCTTCAGAGACTTTCTGATCGAGTCGATGAGGGTTCCTCCTGCTGTGACCAGCGATTCTGAGCGAACGAGAGCATTCTCCCGGTCCAGAGTGTGTACACGCAGTGGCAGACGGTCGAGCTGGGTTTCTCCCTTGCCTGGCGTTCTTTGGGTCCGGTCCTCCAGAGCGGTGCGTATAAAGTTGCAAACTTCACAGAAAGAGCAACACAGTCGTGCAGCACGTCCTTATCAGGACGGCGCTCCGACTGTGCGTTTCTGGATGCGGTGGTTTCCTGTCCTCGGATGATGGGCGCGGGCACTGCGTTGCATGTCTGGGGGTCCAGCATGTTAATGCGCTGCTCGCGGGCAGTTCATGTCGTCATTGCGATGCCATGACTGTTGCGCAAGATCGCGGTTAGCCTTTGCAAAAGGGCGAACCACCCCAGTTGTCCCCTGCTCTGCAGCGGGCACTCGGGCAGATCTGAGGGTTTCAGCGAGAGATAATCCGTCGCCCACGGGCCCGCGGACCTCCCGCTCCTCTAAGCGCTCCATCCAAGCTTCGGGCGGGGGAAGCGATCCGTCTAACAGATGGTAGCCCTTACGCCCGATGACACCGGAGACCAGATGTCCACCGCGGCATCGGAGGGTGGGCTTTCATTGTCCGATGATGATCCAGACCCGCTCGCCCCCTTCGGGCTGGTGAGCGCTGTCACTACGGATCCTGAAACGGACATGTTAGCCGTGCTTTCCCGGGCTGCTTCGGCCGTGGGTTGGAGATGGTTTATCCCCCAGCTCCGCGGCCGGACCGACTAGAGGGGCGTTCCCTTCTTCCCGGAGGTGCACAGTAGGCTCACGCGGTCTTGTAAAGCACTTTTTTCTGCTCGTGCTGCGTGTTCCTCCACCCTAACCACTCTTGACGGTGAAACAGCCAGGGGGTATGTGGCGATTCCTCAGGTTGAGTGCGCGATGGCGGTAAATCCGCGCGGCGCCTCTTCTTGGCGGGGTCCGCCTCGTCTCCCATCCAAAGCCTGTAAGTTATCTACCTCCCTCGGAGCTAGAGCTTACATAGCTGCGGGCCAGGCTGCTTCCGCCTTGCATGCGATAGCCACCTACCAGCGCTACCAAGCGCAGGCGCTGGCCGAGCTGCACGAGGGTGGGTCCAACCCAGGCTTACGAGCTTCGCACCGCCGCCGACTTAGCTCTTCGGACTACTGAGTCCGCTGCGTGTGCGTTGGGGAGGACGATGTCCACATTAGTGGTCCAGGAGCGCCACCCCTGGCTGATATGCGCAAAGTCGACAAAGTCCGCTTTCTTGACTTCCCCATATCCCCAGCCAGGTTCGGCGACACTGTCTGTGAATTCACCCAGGAATTCAAGACGGTGAGAGAGCAGTTGGTGGGTGATGTCTATCGGCGGTCCGTAGCCCGCTCCGCCCGCCGTGCCATTCATACCTGCTCCTCGCCGAAGGCGCCCGCCTACGAGAGCTGCTCCGCCCCCGCACACGCCCCCGGCGAAGCGAGCGCGTCGGGCACCTCGGAAGCAGGCAGCCCCCCTGCCCAGAACGCCGCTAAGTCCGGCAACGGACCGCGAAGCGCCCCTGGGACAGGCCATCTGGAGAAGAGGGAACTTGCTCTTTCCCCGCTGGAGGGCGGGGCCCCATTTCCAACGGCACTTTTTACTGCCATGAAAACATTATGAAAGGGCACTTTTCACTTCCCCAGATGTGACAGCCCGAAATCTGCCAGTCTGGGACGCTATGCTTTCTAGCTTGCAGATTCGGTGCGTTTCGCCAGTGGCTCACGAGCGCTGGGAGGACGGTCTCCTTTCTCCCACCCCTCGAGCCTCCCCTCCGGAGCTCGGGTTTGGAGTGAGAGCAAATATCTCACCTCCAGCTTTTCCGTGGGACCCGCGAGCTTCCCGGATCAGCACACCCACTCCGCGCTGCCCCACTGCTGGTACGTCAGCGATTGTAGCGATGAGTCCATTAGCGAGAGCTCTGCCTGCCTGGTTAGCGCGGACCAGCTCTTCGCGGTGGCTCATACGCACAATCAGACTCGGCTATGCGATTCAGTTCGCGAAACGGCCCCCCAAGTCACGGGTGTGTATTCACCAGGGTCAGCCCTCTGTCCGCCCCTGTCTTGCGAGAGGAGATTGCTGTCCTCCTGGCGAAGGATGCAATCGAGCCGCTCCCTCCAGCCGAGATGGAGAGCGGGTTTTACAGCCCACGCTTCATCGTGCCCAAAAAGAGCGGTGGGTCACGGCCAATCCTAGATCTGCGCGTTTTGAACCGCTGCCTGCACAAGCTGCCGTTCAGAATGCTCACGCAGAAGCGCATCCTCCGGTGCGTTCATCCTCTGGGTTGGTCTGCAGCATTAGACCTGATGGACGCGTATTTCCATGTCTCCACTCTTCCTCGCCACCGACAGTTTCTGCGGTTTGCGTTTGAAGGTCGAGCTTGGCAATACAAAGCCCTCCCCTTCGGGCTCTCTCTGTCTCCGCGGGTCCTCACCAAGCCCGCGGAGGGTGCCTCAGCGCCCCTTCGGCTCGCGGGCATCTGCATACTCAATTTCTTTACGACTGGCTGAATTTTGCCCTCTCTTTGATTATGCACAGAGTTGATTATGCACAGAGACAAAGTGCTCTGGCACTTCCACCTGTGGGGGTTTCAGGTCAACCGAGAAAAGAGCAAACTCGCCCCCGTGCAGAGGATCTCTTCTCTCGGGCTGGAGCTGGACTCGGTCACCATGGCAGCGCGCCTCTCCGGAGAGCGCGCTCAGCTGATGCTGTACTGTCTGAGAGAGCTCGACAGTAAAATAGTGGTCCCACTGAAACTATTTCAGAGGCTCCTGGGGCATATGGCATCCGCAGCCGCTTCATGCCGCTCGGATTATTCTATATGAGACCACTTCAGCACTGGCTTCACGATCGAGTCCCCAGACGCGCATGGCACGCGCGCGCACACCGAGTCTCTGTTACTGCGCTGTGTCGCCGCGCCCTCAGCCCTTGGAGCGACCCCTCGTTCCTACAGGCCTGGGTGTCTCTAGAACAGGCGTCCAGTCTTGTTGTCGTTTCAGCAGACGCTTCCAACACGGGCTGGGGGGCTGTGCGTTGCGGGCATGCGGCTGCGGACCTGTGGAAAGGTACCCAGTTGCATTGGCATATCGCCTGGAGCTGTTGGCAGTGTTCCTCGCTCTCCACCGTTTTTTTCCGGTGTTGGAGCGGCAACACGTGCTGGTCAGGACGGACAGTACGGCGGCGGTGGCGTATATCAGCCGTATAGGGGGTATGCGCTCTCGCCGCATGTCTCAGCTCGCCCGCCGTCTGCTCCTCTGGAGTCATCCGCGGCTGAAATCGCTGCACGCCATTCATATTCAGGCAAGCCCAACCGTGCAGCCGATGCGCTCTCACGGCAGCCTTGCGTCCTGGAGAATGGAGACTCCACCCCGAGTCTGTTCAGCTGATATGGGCGCGATTCGGGGAAGCCCAGATCGATCTGTTGCTTCCCCCGAGATCGCTCATTGCCAGTTGTTCTTTCCCTGACCGAGTGCTCTCGGCACGGATGCACTGGCTTACAGCTGGCCTCGGGGCACGCGCAATACGCGTTTCCCCCAGTGAGCCTGCTCGCGCAGTTACTGTGCAAGGTCAGGGAGGACGAGGAACAGTTTGCTGGTTGCGCCCCTCTGGCTCAACCGGACCTGGATGTCAGAGCTCTCCCTCGCGATAGCCCTCCCCTGGCAGTCCCTTCGAGAGAGCACCTACTCTCTCAGGGACAGGGCACCACCTGGCACCCTCGCCGATCTTTGAAGAGATTTTTAGACGCGAGGAAGACTTAGGTAACCTCCGATTGCGGTGGCTAATACCGTCACTCGGGCTAGAGCCCCCTCCCCGAGCGCGCCTATGCCCTGACGTGAAGTCTATTCACTGAATGGTGTGTCTCTCGCTGAGAAGACCCCCGTAATTTGCCAGATCAGCGTTGTGCTTTCTTTACGCCGAGAGAAGTTGGAGAGCAGGCTGTCGCCCTCCACACTCAAGGTTACGTGGCTGCCATCTCCGCTCTCATAACGCGGTGGCTGGCAGCACCGTGGGAACGCATAACCTCATCATCCGGTTCCTCAGGGGCGTTAAGCGAATTAATCCACCCCGCCCCCTCTCATGCCCTCTTAGGATCTCGCCCTCGCTACACAAGCCGCGTCAGATCCCTTCGATCCTCGACTCAGTATATTTCTGTCCCTGAAGACAGCTCTGCTGGTCGCGTTGATATCGATTAGAGGGTCGGGGACCCGGAGGCATTTTTCGGTCAGTGACTCGTGCCTGTAATTGGGCTGGCTTCTCTCACGTTCTGAGACCCCGCCCACGATATGTGCCCAAGGTTCCTACCACTCCGTTTTAATACGAGGTAGTGAGCCTGCAAGCGCTGCCCTCGGAGGAGGCAGACCCAGCCCTTCTTTATTGTCCAGTTCGCGTTTTGCGTATTATCCGGACCGCACTCAGAGTTTAGATCATCTGAGCAGCTCTTCGTCTGTTATAGCGGTCGGCAGCAGGGAAGTGCCGTACCGAAATAAGTTCCCACTAGATTGTGGATGCCTTTCTTTCACTATCAGAGCCGAGATGAGCCGCGTCCCCCGAGAGCGCGTGCGCACTCCACTCGGAGCTTCGCATCCTCTCGAGCGCGCGCACGCGGCGCCCCTCTAACAGACATCTGTAGAGCTGCGGGCTGGGTAACACCCAACACATTTGCAAGGTTTTACAATCTGCGAGTGGAGCCGGTTTCCTCAAGGGTATTAGGTAACCCTTGGTGATTGAGGAAACAATTCGGTAGGGTGTTGAAACACGCTTGCTGCGCCATTTTCCCTAACACGGAGATACGTGCGCCTTTTTATCTGTCAGTAAAGTTCCCCGTCAGGTGAGCCCTGCAGATTCCTCCGTGGCCCCCAGCACTGACTCAGCGGAGGAGTCACTTGCTGGCCCACTACGTTGTAGGTCTGCCCGCTGGTCAGCCCGCGTTTTGGGTAAAGGTGCCTGCTATGCGTGGTCCCCACTAGGCGATCCCATATGCTTATTCCGCCACGGTTAAGTCCCCCCCCCCTGGGCGGACCCGTGTCTTCCCTCCCCGCTAACCACTCTTTTGCTATGCGTACTCCCCCTTTTTAGGGCTAGTCCATATGTAAATTCTGCCATCTATCCCCCCTTGGGTAACGGATGGCCTCCGCAGCGTCCTCCCTATCGGGATTGCACGCTTCCCAACGTACTGTCGTATTTTTCTAGAATTATCTAGATGCTCACGACTTCCCAAAAAATATATATAAATCCGTAAAACTTCTGTTGAAGTAGGATAAATTAGGGCCAGGGACACGTTGGAGGACCGCGCCCCCCATGATGTGGGTGCGTCACGCTTGCTTGACTATCTCCTCATCGGGGGTGTTGGTAAGGTGCAGTCATTATGGCGCTTTCAATGGGCTCCCAATGCGTGGATTTTACAATCAAATCCACTTATAGTGCTGAAGTTCCCCCCGAAGGGGAACGTTCGAGGTTACTAAAGTAACCCTTCGTTCCCCGAGGAGGGGAACGGAAGCACTATACTCCGTCGCCATAATGACTGTCCCTTAGCTGTTGAAAGTCTCTTCAGCTTAAAAAGGATAGCGTCTGCTGGCGCCAGGTGAGCTTATATACTCAGTTGATTGCTTATGCCGCTCACCTGCGCAGGCTTGCGCTGCCAATTCATTCTTAATTGGCCCGTTCAATACTCTTTCAGACGAGTAGCTTCTGAACCGAACCTCCCCAATGCGTGGATTTTACAATCAAATCCACTTATAGTGCTTCCGTTCCCCTCCTCGGGGAACGAAGGGTTACTTTAGTAACCTCGAACGTTCTTACTGAAGCACTCTGGAAAAAAGTTTAGTGCTTGGTTTCAGAATAGACCTGCATTTGTCTTTCTTGTTATTTAACTTCAGCTCAAAATAGTGGGTAAAGCTAAATAGACATAGGTTTAGCTAGGTTAATACAAAAAAAAAAAAAAAATGGCACATTGCACATTCTACTGTTTTGGCAGATTAAAGACAATTTTAGACTAACATTAAATTTTGATGTTATATCTTCAGTATGCTTTTAAAGTACAATGACCTCTTAATATATGTTAAAAGATATATGTTAAAAGAGCAACATAATTTTTATTTTTTAGTTTATAACCTCTTTACAGTAACTATTGCAGGCAGTGAACTGAAAGTCTTCTATATTCATTAAAAAAAGCTTAGTTCTACGCTGAAAATAAAGTGTATACAGCGGTTTAATAATCAAGCTACCATGAACAAAATTCCCATGACTGCCACAACATGTTCGCTGGAACATAATCAATATTGTGGCCAAAATTAATAAATTATTCTAATAAAAAAAATAAAAAAAGTCATGATCAAGTGAACCCAAATTCAATACCCTAGTGACTACTAAAGCACAAGTGCACAGGTGTAAACACTTGCTCTTTAGGTCACCAGGATTCGTTTATAAATTAGCTAAGGGGCAGGAATTAATTGTGTAAGTTGCTCTATCCCCCAACTGACGCAACAGCTTGTCTCTTTTAATTCTTTATTCTCATCCGGATTGAACCAGCAAACATCCTCGTGCCACAAGAGTGGACTAGCGCAGAGTGTCTAAAGTGCAGGCTTACTTGACATCTTGTCAGCGTACTAAACATGCATGACAAACAATCTGTGCCCAAAGATGATTGAAAAAGCATGTTGTAAAGTGGAAGCACACGCAAATCTATGAATAATAAATCCATCAGTGGTCAGCTTGAGCTTGTCGAAGCTTTCAAGCTTGAGAACAAGGTGTTTTACCAAAATATGTAAAAACAATCATTCATAAATGAAAGCATCGTGTAAGCTGTTGAAACCGGATGAATGGCTGTAAGACAATATAAACACTCTTAGTCCCTCTTCGTGAGAAAAAAGTATTAATAGTATTTTGTTAGTGACAGCCATGAATCACTAATTCATATTTATCTTTCACTTAATAGCGAGAAGAAAATATTGACACAAAATTAACTATTTATTAATGGTGTTAATCTAAATCCATCAAACATTGACCTGGAAAACACTTTTGCTGAAGCCAGACTAGATGTAGGCTTGGTGAAGCCTGTAGGAACATACATCTCCAGCCTCTCCCCAAATTCACAGCTACGCTCACGTCTCCCTGCTCCGCACCCTTGTTTGCTCTTTGGATTACTCTCATAGCTTCTGCCCCTATTGGTCTTTGTGCTGTATGTTTGTGTATGCGTTGGGAGCTCGGGAGTGAGAGAGCACACAACTCTTTTGTTCAAGTGACAGCTTGTGTGAGAAGGGGAATCCTTAGGATCTCTCCGTTGTTTAGCAGTCTCACTGCCATTAGCGATCTAATTGCTAATATATAACATCACATTAAACTTTGCATTTTTTAAAGTGGCTCAGCTGTTACACAGTCAAATATTGACTGCTAGCAATTAAATTTTTAGATCAAGCGCAGCTATCAAGCCAGAGGCTATTGTGTATATAGCTCAGAAAAGGAGGAGGCATCCATGACAGAATTGCGTGACTCACAATCATTTTTATTCCTTTGTCATCAGAAAAACAATAACTGTTTGCTGTTGAAAATCAAAGATTAGCAAACATGCCTTACCGTGTGAAGGAAACACAGCTCCTGATCTCACCTCTGCTGGCAATTGTAAACATACTGGCTTCAAATGAGACTCATCTGAAATTGACACAGTAAGGAAAGGTTTGTGATTTTTCACAGATAATCTAAAAATACTTAACATTCTACGGTAAAAACTGGCTAATTGTAAGCACAGCTAAACCTTACAGTAAATAATATTAAATGTTGTAACATTATTTTATATCTTAGTGTCTTCCAAAATGATTGGATTTAAAACTACATTAAACAAAACAAGCAATTAAGCAAACACAAGTCATTTTTAAATGTAACTGAATATAATTTCTTAAAGTTTGTTGCCTTTTTTGTAATCTAGTATGCATAATTTGGCGTTTTGGGTAAGAAATACATTAATTAGATTTTATTAAAATTTTCAGGGTTAAATCCTCAAACTTGTGCTGTATTGACATGGCCACCAAAGGGTCACTGTGTGCTGTCAAAAAGTTGTAAGCTAACAATTACGAAACAACAAGTTAAGTCCCCTCCCCCAGAGAATCCATGTTGTTTTAAACACTCAATTAGTTTTGGGGGGTCAGTGGTCTTTTTTGTTATCTATTGTGTATAATTTGGTGTTTTGGGTACAAAATATACAAATTTAAAAAATATACATTTAATTAGATTTTATTCACTTTTTTCATGTTATTTTTATTTTTTTATTGATTAAACAGGGGAGTACATAATTATACATAAAACAGTAAACAAGGGAATTAACAACAAACATTAATCATGTACATTACATATTTCTTTCCAGCAGTTGGGATGTCTTAATAGCTTTGGTATTACTCTGTATAGAAGTCAGGGAATCATGTTTTTTTTAGATCAATGAAAAATATTTTACAATTTGGCACAGTCGGCATACATTTTGTTTTGTGGATGTGGTACTTTTCAAATAAAATAAGAGTTTTTGTTATTTTGTCCATTTCCACTAATCCAGAGTTGCAATCCACTTTTTCAGGGTTAAATCCTTAAACTTGTGTTAGATGGACATGGCCACTGAAGGGTCACTGTGTGCTGTCAAGAAGTTGTTAGCTAACACTTATGAAACAACAAGTCAAGTCACCCCCAGGGAATTCATGTTGTTTTAGACACTCAATTAGTTTAGGGGGGTCAGCGGTGTGTGCTTTCTTTCCATTTTCTGCACCTCTCCTCATAATCTTCCCTTACACACTTTAAAATCTCCCAAATACTCCTAAGTACGCCAGAGCATAATAGCTCGCCTCGGTACACAAAGCATTTTCGGTGAAAACTGCTAGGACTGAAGAAAGATTTGCCTGATACAAAGGAGGGATATTTGCTTGTGTTTGCATTGCTGATTGGTTGAGGCTTCCAAGAGTTTGAACAGCCGGCACTCTTTCAGATAAGACTCAGATGTGGAGAAAATAGGCAAACTTAAATATCATCTAGTAAACCTTCACACGACTCCCTCAAATCGTAAAGAGGATTGTCCATCTATATAAAGAGGTGTACAGAAGTGTTAGTGGACAGCGCCCCCTGTCTGCAATCAAATGAGATGTATAATAATAGAATTAAAAGACTTTTACCAATGGGGGAAAGAATGAAGTGAAGTGAGCATGTCGGTGACACCTTGGCACTCCCAAAGAGGAGGGTAATTAGAGATGGAGCAACAATCCAATCGGATTCCTCCATCCCTCCTCCTTCCTTCACTGCACAATTGGACACATGACTGGAGATGCACAACAGGGAAGCTAAGGGCCTCACGGGCAAAAAGTGGGTCACCAATGAAAGCCAATTAACAGACAATGATGGCCAATTCAAATAAAGCACAGCAAAAAAACGATGGTCATATCTGGGTCATATGACTCTACAAAGTTGCAACTTGGTCCAAACGCGACAGGGTTAACAGATCTTTCATTCCTCCCATTGCACTGGGAGTGTGTGCTGCGTTCACACAGCTGGTGGAGACACCTCTAAATCTCCCTTTGTGTCTCTGTCAATAATCCTGTTTGCCTTCTCATTATCTCAAGCTTTAACGCCTCCGACTCACTCCTAATTCTGCAAACGGCCTCCACAAAGATTGCTGCAGGATATTATGCACATGGCAATTATCAACATGTTCACATTTCCAATTGGAATCTCTTGTCTTTGCAAATAAAAAAAGTAAAGGCCAAAACAATTCTACAGGAGAGCTCAGTTCTACACATAACAGAAAAAAAATGTCCTGCTGGTCAAAACATACCAGCAGCACTGAGCCAGAGAGGAGTTCAAAGGTTCAAGGGTGTACGGTTGACATCGCAGGTTAAATCGATGAGCGTGTTTAAGATGATTGAGCAGAAAAAACGAGGTAATAAATGCCAGTTGTGCAGGATCTTATTTGCACGGATTTGTGTCAAACAGAGACAGTTGTGTGTCTTTGTTTTGACATAGACGTAGTTAATATGTTTCTGCAGTCGAAGATGTCTTTAGCTGTCTAAGTGACTTTGAAAAGCATGGTGGAGATGTTGGAAGACAATGCATATGATGTGATGGAAAAACAATGATGTGGAGCACACTGCCATCTATTGGTGTTCAATGCATGAACAAATGAATGAAAGAAAGAATCAAATATTTTGATAAATTCTGAACAAAAACAATCAAAATCAACCAATGTGTTTGTTTATAAATAAATAAAAATAAAAGTGTTAGCATAAGTGCGTATGTCTGTCTAAAACAGAAATGCCCAAATTAGGGCCTGCGGGCCAAAGTTGTTGAATGAGGGTAAGAATGATGGAGAGGGTTGGTGTGTTGTATTGCTGAGCTACAAAAAACACATTAAAATGAAATGTTTTGATTAAATGTTGTAAATGAATCTGTTTTTTTTAAATGTAAAAAACGTCACTCGACAAACGGAGGACTATGCACAAGACATCAGTAAGCAAAACGAGGCAAAAACAAGTGTAACTATATTCTAGTATACAGTTGAAGTCAGAATTATAAGCCCCCTGTTTATTTTTTTTCTCCGATTTCTGTTTAACGGAGAGATTTTTTCCAACACATTTCTAAACATAATAGTTTTAATAACTCATTTCTAATAACTGATTTATTTTATCTTTGCTATGATGACAGTAAATAATATTTGACTATATATTTTTTGAGACACTTCTATACAACTTAAAGTGACATTTAAAAGCTTATCTTGGTTAATTAGGTTAACTAGGCAGGTTAGGGTAATTAGGCAAGTTATTGTATAATGATGGTTTGGTCGGTAGACTATTCTTAAAAAAAAAAATAATAATAATAATATATATATATATATATATATATATATATATATATATATATATATATATATATATATATATATATATATATATATATATATGCTTAAAGGGGTTTAAAATAATTTTGACCTTAAAATGGCTCTTAAAATATTAAAAAGTTTTATTTTAGCCGAAGAAGAAAACATATTATCAGACATACAGTAAAAAATTTCCTTGCTCTGTTAAACAACATTTTGGAAATATTTAAAAAAGAAAAAAAATTCAAAGGATGTTTAGTAATTTTCTGATTACAACTGTAAATGAGTTTTTCTGTAGTAAGTGCATTATAAAAAAAAAAAAAAAATATATATATATATATATATATATATATATATATATATATATATATATATATATATATATATATATATACTTTATTAGTTAATATAAAGAAAGGTTTTTTAGTTATATTTAAATTTTATTAAATAAATGTAGAAGTTACCCATGGCACTTATATTTACACCCTGCCCACTACCCTCAATCAAGTTTGGTTTTTGGCCCTTCATAAGGAAAAGTTTGGGCACCTCTGGTCTAAAAGAATAAAATGTTCCCATTATCTAATATTTACTGTATGAATAATCAAATATTAGAATTGTTCTTAGTTAAAAACAATTAGGCTTTTATTCTGTAAGTATGAAATATACATTATTTTATATTATTTACATCAATATTAAAATTTATGACAATGAGTAAATATAAAATCTGCCATGCTTCCTATACTTTAATATACTGAATACCTGAAAACATGGGAAGACATATATAATATTTAAAGGTATAAAAACATGGAATATTTTAAGATATTCCTGTTTAAATATCTATAGACAGACTTGAAATCAGTTCATAGAATAATTAAGATTTTACTTAAAACATGTCAATTAAAAGCAAATTCAGAGAACCAATAATAACTTTCAAGTGGTCTCTTAATATATATCACTGCCACAGCAAGAAAAAAAATTGGATTGCATTGCTTAACTCCTAATGTCACTAGGTAACACTCAATGCATTTAGTTTCAACACATCCCATAATTTCTAAAATATCAGCCTCATACCAAATGGTTGATATGTCAATTTATGGTAAAAGTAGCGCAAACAATACATTTACTGTAAAAATCCAAAAATATGAAGTGTAATACCAGTTTATTTAAAAACATAATCGAAATAAAAACATTTCTGACTACTAAATCATCTTTCTTTTTTGAAGTGTGCCATCAATTATTTCAGATTTTCATGTAACATGTTTTCTTTTTGTTTTTTTTGTTTTTTTTACAATAGAACCAAAATTTATAGTGCAACAGGATTATGTTTGTTTAATTTTTAATAATTCTGACTTCAACTGTACCTGCATATATATAATATATATAATCAAATAAATGGTCATCCTGCACTGCCTTTCATACAGTATGAACAGATTCATTAAAAGAAGACAAACAGAAACTGAGTGGTTTGGTTTTCAGCAAACAAAAAAAGAACAGAGAGATGCTGAGCATGAGAGCGCCTCAATCACTATAAACATAATTGATAACAAAGCTCATCACTGCACTTTCCTGTGCTCTCAAAAACAATGCTTTGTTGGGTGTGATTGCAAAGTCAAAGAGAACGCAAACACAGGTCATAGTGCGAATAGACGGCCACAATACATCAGAGCAGCGCTTTAATGTAACACCTGCTGTCCAGGCCTGCAAGTCATTGTGCGGCTAACAAGGCACTCAGGGGCATAAAAGTGCAGTGCTCCCTGGTCGCTTTTGTGGCCAGCTAGGAGCGTGTTTGCTTTCGAGGTGTTCTCCTGGTGCGACAGCGATGTGCTCATTGTCGGCAGGCTGTGGGCTTTGTGCACTGACACGCAGAGGAAGGGAGGGACTGCAGATGCGTGAGTGTGTCTGGAGCTCGGCCAGAGAGAGGCACCTGTGCAACACCTCCCCTTGTGATTTTACATAAGTAATCCCTCGCTCACTAAAGCATACAAACTTCTGAGCGCAGAGCCTTTCACCGCAAAAGTGTCTTTCATCCTTTTGGAAAACGACTGCGCTGGCTTGTTTTCAGTTTCTAAGGTATCACCTCTGTTGTTGTTGTGAACATTCTGGCTCGGGGCTGTTCTGACACCGTTTAGTTTTTTTGGGTGTGATTCCTGGTACTAAGCCGTGAGATGTTGTATTAAAAGTGATGGTATTCTTTGACTTTGGAGTCACACCTGCTTCTGGTCAAATGTGATTTTATCGTGAGGAAATGTTCCTCAAAATAAGGTTCAGATTGGGACATTATTGCATCTTAAAGTAACAAACATCTTCGGTAATTTAAATACTTTTTATATACAGTTGAAATCAGAATTATTAGTCCCTCTTTGATTTTTTTTTTTCTTTTTTAAATATTTCCCAAATGATGTTTAACAGAGCAAGGACATTTTCACAGTATGTCTGCTAATATTTTTTCTTCTGGAGAAAGCCTTAATTCTTTTATTTTAGCTAGAATAAAAGCCGTTTTTGATTAAAAAAAAAACATTTTAAGGTCAAAATTATTAGTCCCTTTAAGATATTTTTTTCAACAGAACAAACCACTGTTATACAATCACTTGCCTAATTACCCTAACCTGCCTGGTTAACCTAATTAACCTAGTTAAGCCTTTAAATGTCACTTTAAGCTGCAAAGAAGTGTCTTGAAAAATATTTAGTCAAATATTATTTATTGTCATCATGGCAAAGACATAATAAATCAGTTATGAAAAGTTATTAAAACTATTATGTTTAGAAATGTGTTGAAAAAATCTTGCAATAAGCAAATTGTGAAGCACATCTTTAAATAAAACTAAACACTTAATATCATACTAATGCTTAATCTGACTTACACTGCACGAGTATATACAGTTACCGGCCACATTATTAGGTACACCTTGCTAGTACCGGGTTGGACCCCTTTTGTACTCAGAACTGCCTTAATTCATTCTGGCATAGATTCAACAAGGTACTGGAAATATTCTTCAGAGATTTTGGTCTATATTGACATGATTTCATCTTGCAGTTGCTGTGGATTGATCACATCCTTAATGTGAATCTCCTGTTCCACCCAATTCTAAATATGCTCTATTGGGTTGAAATCTGGTGACTGTGGAGACCATTTGAGTACAGTGAACTCATTGTCATGTTAAAAAAAAACCAGTCTGGGATGATTCGTGCTTTATGACATCGTGCGTTATCCTTCTGTAAGTAACCATCAAAAGATGGGTACACTGTGGTCATGAAGGGAAGGACATGGTCAGCAACAAAACTTGAGTAGGCTGTCGCATTGACACAATGCTCAGTTGGTAATAATGGTCCCAAAATGTGCCAAGAAAATATCCCCCACACTATCACACCACCAGCAGCAGCCTGAATTGTTGATGCAAGGCAGGATGGATCCATGCTTCCATGTTGTTGACGCCAAATTCTGTCCCTACCATCCGAATGTTGCATCAGAAATCGAGACTCAGGCGACATTTTTCTAATCTTCTATTGTCCAATTTTGGTGAGCCTGTGCCAATTGTAGCCTCAGTTTCCCATTCTTAGCTCACCAGAGTGGCACCCAGTGTGGTCTTCTGCTGCTGTTACCCATCCGTCTCAAGATTGGACGTGTTGTGCGATCAGAGATGCTCTTATGCATACCTCGGTTGTAACGAGTGGTTATTTGAGTTATTGTTGCCTTTCCATCAGCTCGAACCAGTCTGGCCATTATCCTCTGACCTCTGGCATCAACAAGGCATTTGTGCCCACAGAACTGCCGCTCACTGGATATTTTCTCTTTTTCTGACCATTTACTGTAAACCCTAGAGATTGTTGTGCGTAAAATCCAAGTAGATCAGCAGTTTCTGAAACACTTAGACCAGCCCGTCTGGCACTAACAACCATGCCATGTTCAAAGTCTCTTAAAGCACCTTTCCTCCCCATTCTGATGCTTGGTTTGAACTGCAGCAGATAATCTTGACCATGTCTACATGTCTAAATGCATTGAGTTGATGCCATGTGATTGGCTGAGTAGAAATTTGTGTTAACAAGCAGTTGGATAGGTGTACCTAATAAAGTGGCCAGAGGAAGTCAAAATAAAATAAAAAAAAGCTTTGACTGGCCATTAGAATATTAAGCAAATATTATGTTCTGTTACAACATTTTGTATATTTCCTACCGTAAATATATGAAAACTTTATATTTATTTACAATGATGTATTGCTAAGAACTTAATTTAAACAACTTAAAAGGGAATTGTATCATATTTTTTTTATATTTCCAATGGTTGCAATTCGGCCAATTATTCTCCAATCCTAGCAAACCATACACTAATGGAAAGATAGTTAATTCAGCTTTCAGATACTGTAAAAGGATCACAAAATGTGGTCCAGGGTCACAAAATGTCTGTTGGTAATTATTGATATTACAACTCATAAAATGTGGACTTAAAATGTCTAAAGGGGACCCCTTAAACACTAAACAGATGATAAATTAATAAGAAAAAATAATGAAAGCATGCAAAAAATATAAACAAATTAGACAACAATTTATAAATTTTTCAAATGAATTCCACTTCACTGTAAATTCTTAGCATCTATTCATATATTCATCTGTTATTATAATGTCAAAATTTAACCAAAGAAATTTAAAGTATGGAAAGACAATGAGAAAAATAAAAATCGCAAGACAAGGTTCAACAAATTTGTAAAGATACAAGTAAACTAACTACTCAGCAAAAAAGCACTTGAGAATTGTGCTGAAAGCCATCCTTTACACAACTGCGCTTCCGATGACAATTCATTAGTTCTTCATAACTCATTCAATCTTTGTTGCGATGAATCCTTTGAAAACCCTGAGACATTTGGCACTGTTGGCTTGTATCCACATGCTCTGAAAGGCTTTAAACCGGTTTCATCAATGTGAAAACGAACATTACCGTGGCTCGCACTGGGCTGGATTAAAAGCGACAGAAATAAAAGTGCTCAAAAGAGGCTAAATAAACAGTTGCCTTTCTCATGTCGCTGGTGAACTGTGTAATGATGAGTCAGGGCAAGCGTTGAGTGTTGTGAAAGTGTGCATGCATAATTCAGCCACCTCCAGTCTCTTACACGGTTTGTCTGTCAGCACACGGAAAGCCTGTGCCACTTTGAAAGGCCTCTGAAGTCGCCTCTCGACACACAGGCATGAAGGGGAAGGGTGCGTCTGTGTATAAATCCTGCATCGGAGCTGTCTCTGCCTGCACATTAGGGCAGATGTCTGTCAGCAGAGTTCATTTGCTTAAACAAACTGCCGTGGCACTCCACATGTGGCCCCCATTCATTAGCGTGGCACTTGAAGCCCTGCGTGTTTTGACACACTGTGTCTCAGAGCTTCCAATATTTACACAACCACAGACCACCTACGTTCTAGCAAGGCACACAAATGTACATACGCACATCTGAAGCATTCAATTTTCACTTGGGTTTCCTTCACTCATTTGCAAGCTCTGACACTTAAGCAGAGAGAGGAGGAGCTGGGCATTCTCTTACAGCCAGAAGATTTCTTTTTTTCTCTCTCTCTACACAAACCTATGCAAACAGATGTAGCATCCATCATTCTGGGGATGGCAGATGGATTTAACAGTAGACGATTGATTGGTTTCTCTGAAGAAAATCGCAATTGACTTGTTAAGAACATGCTTATTGTTTACTGGGTAACAGTGCTCTGGCACATTGCATATGTCAGGATAAAAACCACTGCAAACGTGGACACCATAGCGAAATTTATTATTATTATGCTAACACTTTACAAAAATGTTCAGTGCAGAATGAACATTAGGTAATTCACTAGATATCAAGACAATTTTTATATAGCAGTAGTTTTTGCTTGGTTTTTAGACCACACTAATTCATTAGGATGGTGTAGGGCCTATTTTTGCAGTACAGCATCAAATTGTTTTGGGAGTGACAGATACAAGTCATACACCGTGGACAAAGGGATTTTGAGCCATTCTTCTTGCTGAATAGTCTCCTGGTCACTACATGTTGCTGGTGAAGGAAAATGTTTCCTGACTCGTTCCTCCAAAACCCTAAAGTGGCTCAATGATATTTAGATCTGGTAACGGTGCAGGCCATGGGAAATGTTCAACTTCACTTTCCTGTTCATCAAACCACTGTTGCCAGTCTTGCTGTGTGAATATGTGCATTATTAGCCCTAAAGCCTGGTTTATACTTTTGCGTCAAGTGACCGGCATAACCCACGGCGCATGCAACGCGCGTAGCTGTGCAATTATACTTCTGCGCGCTGTCTCTGTTGGTCTGCATTAACACTTCCAAAACGCTAGTTGGCAGTGATGTGTTAATGTTCCTCTGTGTCGAGTTTCTTCGCTGGTGTTTTGCTTTTCCTGAACACTTGCTGAATGTACAAGTGGCTCAAACTTACTTATTTTGAGGCAGGAACCGGCGGACGTGCAAAAACTTAAACTATGAGGTAAACACAAAACAAAACTTTCCATCCGGAGCTCCTTCACAGGACTCCACACTTGTAAACAATCGCTCCATCGGGGTTGCACCATTCGCGTGGCTCTCGGTCCCACCCAGACTCGTCACCGCTACCAAGACGACCAATCACAGAGCTTGCGCTACGCGTCGTTGTAGTTACATTTTTTGAGAGGTGCACGTCAGCGACGCCGACGGCCACGGTGTAGGGCTATGCGTCAACGCCAGAGCATACATGTGCATTTGATGCAGAAGTATAAATCAGCCTTAATCATGGCACCACCTTCAGGACACAATATTTGAACCTTTGTGTGCACATTGTCATCCAGAATGTTTCAGTAGCCCTTGGCAGAGACGGCGCCCCCTAGCACAAGTATTGGACCTAGGAAATGCCATGATATTGCAGCACAAACCATCACTGACGCACCCTCATGCTTCTGGGCATGCAACAGTCTGGGTGGTATGCTTCTTTGGGACTTCTTCACACCGCAACTCTCTTGAATTTGGGAACAACAGTGTTCATTAGAGAACAATACATGTTTCACTTGGTCCACAGCCCAAGATTTTCGCTGCTTGCACCACTGAAATCAATGTTTGCCATTGACATGAGTGACCAAAGGCTTTGCTAATGCATCCCAGCCATGTATATCGACACTGTGGAGTTTCTAACAAACATTTTTTGGTGGAAACAGAAGAGTTGAGGAGCACATTTAATTCTGCAGTGAGTTGGGTAGCTGTGGGTTTATGTTTTTTTGGATAGACTCCAGGTTAGCACACTTCTTTCAGACAGCTTCCTTCTGCAACCACAGTTGTTGGATGTGGTTCCTCCTTCTTGGTGGTATGCTGACATAACACTGAATATCGTGGCTCTTGATACATCACAAAGACTGCAAGTGTGCAAGTGAGACATCCACCAACATCTGCTAATAAACCTTCACACTCTGCACTTACTGGTGGAATATGCAATAAATTAAGATTGGTGACCAGGCTCGTCAATTTCATGAAACCTCCAACACTAAAGATTTCAGTTTCATTGTCCAACCCCTATATATGTATTATTGATATTATCGCATTTTTATTTTACTTCAATATTGCATATCCTACATTACAACACACACAATGGGAATATGAGTAAAACAACTGGGCCTCCTAATAAATATATAACCTTCAACAATATCATACCAAATAGCTTGTCTGCAGCATTTAGAAGGCAGCAAATCACTGTCAGCTAGAGCGTCTGCCAGCAAGAATCTCTGATTTAAACTTCTTCTCAACATTCTTTGGTAAGCAGGAGACAGACCTTCAAGAACATGGTTAATTTAGCGCTCGAGGTAGGAAGGAGGACTCTTTCCTCCAATAGGAGCCAGAGCTAGGGCTTACAGCATGGCATGAAGAGGGCCAAGACTCATAGCTCAGGTAATCCCTGCTATGATCAGCAGTGAGGAGACAGTTCAGCCAGAGAAGTGAACTTCACAAAGCTTCAACCCAGCCTACAGCAAAATCAAAAACACATGGAGGGATCAGACAGCTTCATATGCACTTACATCACAAAACAAGGGGAATGTGAGGTCATACTGTATATGAACAGCAGCACATCAGGATAATGAGAGGCTGTTATCTATTGTCTGGCTGATTGACGTTGCCATTATCTGAATCATGCAGAAAAAATTCAAGTTAGGTCTGAATAATCTAAGAAATCATATGCCTGATGGTCTGGAAATCAGATCTTAAAGGGTTAACAATAAAAAATGTAATGAATAAAAGATTCTCTTATGCAGTGCTGATTTACAGAACTGTCTTACTGAAACTTCAGGCACAGTTTCGTTGTACTTCAAAATCAAGCAGAATTATATTGTGCATAGAAAATAGGCCTACCGAAAACATCAATTTCTCACACACGCACGCACGCACACAAACACACCAATGCATTTACAGGTCACAAAAATAATCCTGCAATTCTGAATCCACAGGTCCTCTGCGAAATTGTGCACTGTAACTTTCCAAAAAAACAAAACAAAACAAAACAAAAAGGCCATTTGATTGCAATTAATGCTCATCTTTGATCAAAAATAATGGCTAGTAAGTAAACCTACCTATATCTGTCGCCATGACTTTTGGAATTACTTAAAATGAAAAGGTGACAGTTTGTAAAATAATTTTAATCAAGATTTAAAGATTGTTTTCTAAAGGTGCAAATTTTAATAGAACAATGCATCTACTGTAAGACTAAAGAATCCAGATCTGTTTGACCTCCCTAAAGGCCCCATCGTTCAATGTAAGATCCATCAGCATCTCTATTAAAAAGTCAATTTTATTGATTTACTGAAGAGTGTCAACAGCAATGTTTAACTACATTAATTAACAAACAACACATGATTACTCTCTCATAATTTAGAAATCAATTTCTTACCAAATGGAAATGACAATAGGGAGTTGCCAAATCACTCTGAAGTCTTTGGCTGATTAAACTAATGGGCACTCCAGCACTTTGAACTTCATGAAAGAGTCATTCATTAGTGGCTAAATCTTCAGATACACTTATGTGACCACAATGCACATGAATATGGAAATTAATAGTTGCAAATACATGTGGGATTTTTTTGTCTGTAAGTACTAAAAGAGGCATTGCAGTTTAAAACATCTTTTAATTTGGCCTAAAAATTAAGAGTGTGATTACGGCTGATTTTTAGGATACCAAAGGCAAATGACTATTGCGAGTTACCAAGTCAGTTTTAGTCATTGACTGATTAAACTAATGGCCACTAAAGTACTTTAAACCACATTAAAGAGCAATTCATTAGTGACTGGATCTTCAGATATAAAAGTAGCCTACAATGTAAATGGTTCAAGACAATCTCCAATTTTGATCCGATTGTTTTTAAGTGCATAGAAAGCATATTAAATGTTTTAAATAACTTTTTTGAGAATAAATTGTCAAATCTATCTTTTATGAAATTGTTTATTGTTTTAAATAAACAACATACTTATTCTGACCATTTTATTTATTAAAATGTTTAGAAGAATAAATTAGTTAAACCATCTGATAGAGGATAGAGGCAAAGTGTAAAGACTCAAAATGACCATAAAAATGTAATTTAGACGGTCATGATAGTGTAATCAAATGATTCATAACATTCGAGATACATAAATAAAACCTTTTTAGTGTAAAAAATAAAATAAAATGACATGTTAGAGGGTGTTTTTTTCTAAGAAAATCCTTTTATTAAATAATAATATGAATGTCCTCCTTGATATTACATGAAACTACTTTGATGTTTGTGTTTTGAAACGTAAATTACAAAAGGGAGTCACCAAGTAAGTTGTGCATATTTGATTAACAAGTTAATGGTCACTTTAGCACTTTAAATCTTCAGATAAAATGACACAACAACTAAATACATGATTACTGATATAAGAAGATACTGTAATCAAATAAACCAAGACTGATTGATGACAACTGTGAGAAATATGACTTATATATTTAAGTTATAACACGTTAGGTTAAACTCAATCACCTACCTGACAAGTGGCCTCTCTGATTTAACAGAGATTACCGACATAAAACATATTAAAGGCTTTACGTAAACAACAGAGGATGAACCATAGTGAAGAATGTCTATACTCAGATCAGTCTACTTATCGAACTGTTAAATCAGATTAAGTGTCTAATTCTAAATAAACCTCTGAAAGAAATCCGGGTTTATTGTTCATGGGGTTCCAAAACTATAACCCAAGCCAAGATTTGACAGCTGTGTCTGCAGACAGCTTGAGGGGGAGATGTTTAGGAACTAAGATGACCATGAACAGCCAACAGAGCGTAAGTCTTGAAGATTAAAAGTTGATAACAACACATTTCTGTAGTCGAAAACCCATCTCCACACATTTAGCAAACATTTAGACCAGTTCAAACTGTTATTGATTAAAAAACCAAAGACGAATGGCATATTAGACTTACTCTTCATGAGTTCCTTAATACCTTTGTCTGCTCATGAGCCAATTATTGCCAGAGATTATACGTCTAAACCTCTAACAGAGCCTCTTCAGCCCATAAGAGTTTTTATTCTGATTTCAGGTTGTAAAACTGGCATCCAAATCGGCACAAGATGGTAACAAGACAGACAGATTAACCGAAATGAGGATTAGCTATCCATTACATTATAGCTTACTCCTCACCTGCCTAGTCACATCCCTCTTTAAAAACTACACAAACAAAAAACAAAATAGATTTATCAAGACTAACAAACCATCAGTGACTAGGCAACCACCTGTCTACAAGCCACTCCTAGTTAAAGCACTATAGCCCATAACGCAAGCAGTTCTTAACATCACCCCACCCTTCATCCCTAACAATGCGCTCACAGCTTCTGGCTAACAGCTTCATTCAATGTGACGCCTTGGGGACACACAGCCTCAGATATAGTGTAAAAACCTGAGCTCACGTCCTGTTCATTGTGTTTAACTTCTCTTAACCAAGTCCAGTGATCATAACAAAAAATGATCAAGGTCTGAGTCAAAGATGGATAACATTTGGCAGATAACATTAAAGTCAATGTGGATTCTGTAACTTAAAGGCATAAAAAATAACATAGACACAAATCAACATAGATGAGCTGAACGCTTAACAAAAAGTCCCACCAAGATATTCAAAACTGATTAAAGAACTTATTAAAACACACATTGTGAAAAAGGCTCAGTCATTTGGCTGATAAATAAGAGTCGCGTTTTCTTTTGTTTAGTCCAAAAAGCAGTGAAGTGAAAAGCTCCGCTCTGAATGATCACATTTTATACTCTGTGAAGCGCGATAATTTCCTCTCACGAGACAAAATGATCCAGTTTAATTACAAATATAACGTTAACCTCTGTAATGGGGTCAGAGTCTGTCGACCTTCCTTCTCCACATTAAAAACCACCAAACTATGCCATGTGTGATGAGCTCCCTACAGGCTGTGAATAATGGCCAATTATTCAATGTGCCCTCAACGTCCTCGCCCATTATGAATAAAAGTTTGGACAGCGTTGAGAGGTAACGGCTGAGGCTAACACCTTTGAGAGCTGTCGAGTTCTGCTCCAGGGGCAAAAACAAAAGGCCAGGAAGGAGAAAGAAAAAAATGTATGTATGGGCCAGCGGCTCCAGAACAGCCGTGCTGCTGGACAGTGGATGAAACCAGCAGGAGATGTGTTAAACATGGTGCAATGGTAGCTGTGCGAATGATGGGATGACACCTCTGGGGGGGTGTGTTGACCCCCATATACTGTACACATTCAGAAGATGGTCAGCCCTCAGGGGTAAAACATTTCTCAGAATGAACTGGGGAAAGGAGGCTGATGAGAGCCGATACAAGGTGGTGGGCTGTGATAAAGTTGACATTTGCAACAAATTTATTAAATTATGCAAGCAATACATCAATACATTAGAACAGTTTTAGTGAAATGTTCCTTTAAAAACAGTTGAAGTCAAAATTATTAGCCCTCCTGTAAGATACAGGTATTCTGCTTAAAGGGCAATTTAAAGAACTAAGTTAATTGGTTTAATTACAAGTTAGGTCAATTTGGCAAGTCGCTGAACAATAGTGTGTGTGTGTGTGTGCGTGTGTGTGTATATATATATATATATATATATATATATATATATATATATATATATATATATATATATATATATATATATATATATATATATATTAGCCCTGTCAAAATTAGTGCGTTAACGCATGCGATTAATTTTAAATAATTAACGCGTTAAAACAAATTAACGCAATTAACGCAGTTGCAGGTTTTTTTTTTACTTCCTGTTGTGGTGGACGTGTGTTTAACATGCAATAAATGTGGATAAGACCAAGGAAGCACTTTTTGAAGGCTAGTTTCAGTATAAAAAAATTAGTCGCATCACCAGGCTCTCCAAAGTTTCATGAAATTTCGGGTGTTTCATTTTTAACTTTCGACTTCGGTTGTAAGTTGATACCGCATGGCGAACAGAAAGAAAATCCTCGCATTTTGTGACTTGGTGTTCCTTTAAGGTAATAAAATCACTGCTTGGGCTGCACGGTAGAATTTTATTAAGAGTATAATCTTAATCACATTAAAATCGGAGTATTGGTGTATTATGTGAATGTACTCAGAAAGCCTCTGGTGAAGTCGCGAGCTGTCAAAGACAGGGCATTACTCTGCCTTTCAGCATGATCCCTCCAAGTTTAGCGTGTTTCCTCATTAATCGCAACTAAAGCGTATGCTTCGCGTTGTTGTGTCAGAATCCTTGTGAAATACAGTAATACTTTAGGACGCTTAGTTTAAGCAAATTTGATGAACGGGATCATGCGGGTTGAGGGGAGTCGCTCCAGTATGGAAGGCCGTTGGGGCCAAAACGTCTGCAGCGCGTTGTGTGTGTGTCTGTGTCAGGCCCATTGAGGGGTGTCAGGGGTGGAGTGAGCGAAGTATCTGAGTAGGGGCGTGTACGCGCGAGACGTACCTGCAGGACGGTGGGGGTGAGTTGCGCGCGACATAGGCTACCTGAAGAGCTACCCAACAAACACACAACGTTGCCTCAACGTAGCGACCTTCCTACAACGTTGTACCAACCTTGCAAAAAGGTTGAGGATTCTACGTTGTTGCTAAACGTTGTCACAACGATGTCATAAGGTTGCCATTTAAACATCACGAGGGCCGCATACTTTAGGTTGTGCTCAGGTGGCGTGGACAACCACTGTACAACATTTACTGGTCACAGCTGAATCAGTTTAAATTTCAACAAGCCGTCGTCTCATTCATCAACGACCGAGGAGACGTGAGTATTGCTTTATTTCTTCTTGCTAAATAAGATACGTAAATCGTGAATATTCAAACAAACCTACGATTTCGACAACAATCTGTTCCAACATTACACACACACAAAAGCCGTAATGAAGTTATTACGAGCGAGTAACATTTCAGCATTCCGTTCACGGACGGCGACAACATTAAAATTATTATGTTAAATCTCTCGATAAAACATTTCCTGATTATTTACCTACGCTTAGTCTTTAGTCAAATGGACAATAATGTTTTTGAAGTTCAGTTTTTTCCATATCCATAGTGATCAGTCAGTATGATACTTCATCACACGAGCCGACCCACTTTTTACAAAACACACAAAATAACTTTTAAATACAAAACATCTCTGTGCAGTTTGCGTCCCGTTAAAGGAACAGTTCACTCAAAAAATGATATGTACTCACGAATTATTTGCCCTGTAAATAATAAGTGATTCCAAACCTTTAAGTTTCCTTCTTCTATTGAACACTAAAGACTGTAAGCATTTGCTTTCATAGTAAGAAAACACTAAATAGTTACAGTTTTCCAGCTTTATTTAATACATCTTCTTTATTTAGCAGAAAAAAAGCTAAATAAGTTTGGAACAAATAAAGGATGAGGCTAAATGGCAGAATTGTCAGTTTTGGGTTAGCTATATAAGTTAAAGTATATAAGTTGATGTTCATATGCCTAATTAATATAGATATTAATAAAAAGGTCTGCTAGTCTACATTTTTATTTTGATTTATCTTTTGATGTTTTATTTAAAACCCACTCTTTTCTTTGCTCAACAGGCTATTTTCACATGGAGGTAATCTTCTATTGATAATTTCTGGATTTTAAGTATGTGTAAGTTGCATAAAACTCTATTGTTTAACCACTCACTGTTGTTTTCAAATTACTTATGTAACTTGTCTTTCAGAATTTTTTCAGCTGTTGAATTCACCTCAGATCAGTGTTGCTGTAATTCCTGATCTATGGAAAGAATAATTGAATAAGGTAAGAAGTATACTACTCTATTTACTATTAAATGTAGTTATGTTACCTAAAACAGCATGTTCATAATGTGGAAAATAGATCATGCTTATGAAAAATTACTTTATTATTTTGTACAGCTGTTATTGAAATGACACTAATTTTAACATTCCATTTACAGCGAGCAACGCCACAACTACAGGACCTCTTCTTTCTCTTCTCATAATTTAAGTAAGTATTGGGAGACTAACTCTGACTTCTGTTAACTCAAACCTGTTTTCCCTGTATCTCTAAATTTATTTAATGGTATGTAATTTTGGTATATGATATATTATTAAAGCATTAAAATAAAGTAGGCTACATAATTACTCACTGGAGATTTTATATGTAATGAAATTACAATAAATGTCTGAAAGTTCAATAACTTGCTAGTCATAGTCGTTTCCATCTGTCCTCTCTTGTTCACTGCCTATTTTGACTTGTGTCTGCTGTGGATCTCTGAAGCTGGATTATCTGTTGAATTTGTTTCTTCCTCTGACTGCTTTCTCCATACCAACAACTATGCCTGGTCTTCAGCTGCGCTCCCCGGTCTGCTGTATTCTCCAGTCCAGAGCTTCACTGCACAGTGTCTGAATTTTAATTTATATATTTATTTATATATATATTTACATTTTAATGATTTCTTGTTTACTTTTCTTGTTTGTTTACCCTTTAGTTTAATTATATATATATATATATATATATATATATATATATATATATATATATATATATATATATATATATATAATCTAAACTTTATACTGTTTGTTTATAATTAGATTTGTACTGTATGTATTAAATGTTGTGAAATATATAATAAAAAGTTTGATTATATTCATTTGTGTGTTATTTTTACACTTTAAAGTTTACACATGCAGTTGTTAAATTAAATAGGAAAAATAATTGAACAATTTTTCATATTAAGCAATACTGGAAAAGAATTGCTGCTTATCCTGTATTCTAGGCAGTATTGATAAACTGCCACAAAAAATATCAATACAAGTAGTAAGAACGCCGCCTCGCGGTTGCTGAATGTCGCACTACAACGTTGCTACAGCCTTCTCACGTCTTACATTTCTACGTTGTGACAATGTAGCGAGCACGTAAGCGCCAACGTTGCCTTTGAAAAAATACAACGTTGTGCAGACATCGCTACAACGTATATGTGTTTGTTGGGTAGGAGGGATGTGGGGGAGAGGGGTGTGCAATGTATTTAACGACCGGTTTGCAAGAAATTATCATTCATTTGCGGGCATTTGGGAGTCTCTATGCACTTGCGGGATACTCCTAGTCTTAGCAACTGGATGATTGTAAAGGAGGATTAAACAAAATTGTTTCTACTCTATAACTAATGTTCTCAACTCACAGCAATAAAACTTTACAATGAGTGCAACAGTTTGTATCCTATAGTTTATTATTATAATTTTTCATTTTCCATATCTGCAATTCCTGTATTTTGGCATTTTTTTGCAGTCCACGTAGAATCCAACATGGAAATCAATGTTTTCTTTAGTGGCATTGATTGTTTTGAAATTTAAATGTCATTAACATGCCTGTGTTTTAATTTCTGTAATAAATATGGCTGTCAAGTCAGGATCTTGATGGTTTATTGTGGGTATGTTGTTTACATGAAGAAATCTGTGTTACAAGTTAAACAAAAATTCTATTAAATATTTATATTTTGAATTTTAATTCTAATAAACAATTATATTTTGAATTTAAATAGTTTTTGTCTTGCGTTTACATTAATTTTACATTTGAAAAGCCAAAATTACAATTTTCAGTATTTTAAATGCGATTAATCAGTTAATTTTTTTAAATCGATTGACAGCACTAATATATATATATATTTATACAACAGTTCTGTCAGGTTCTCAAATTTGATTGGCTGATAGCTGTGCGATATTCTGCAATATCAGAACTCCTACAGCCTCTTTACCCTTTGTGTATTACTCCGCCCACATACAGCCAGCAAAAAGCAGACACTACAGATCTAAAGTTTAAAAGATGCACACTCAACTGTTTAACTGTCAGCTTATGATTTGAATCCGGAAGAAAGTAGTTCCTCATACAAAAGGGTTTTTGAGACTCTCCATGTTTGATTTTGTTTTTATATACACAATTATGCCGTCAAACTGTTGTATAAACGCAATATCACACTCGTAGCAGTGCGATATGGCTGTACGCACGCCTCACACTGGTGCTGAATTCAACTGTATACCAGAATAGAGTTACATTAGTTTTTTGCCTTGGTGTGCTCACTGATGTCTTGTGCAGTCCTCTGTTTGGACTACACATATATTTTGTCCACAAATATATTATTGTGAAGCATCCTGTAGAAAATATTGATTTAAAAGAGATCTGTGAGAGGTGTACTTGTTTATGCTGAGCATTGTATATATAGTGCCATAAGCATAATATAATTTCATTGTTTAATGCCTAGATTGAGCTGTAGGATTTAAAAACAAGATTTTTAGGGTTTAATGACCTTTTCTCAGACAAAAAAAAAAAGATAAGATGCTAATATATGCTATTCATAATTATAAATAAAATTTAACTGTTGTCTTAGTATCAGCAAAAAGAAAAATTAAAATAATTTAAATACAGTCTATTCTAAAGTTTAGGGATTTATTGCTCTTATGTTCAATAAAGATCAATTCACACCACACAGATGAACACCAACAAACAAAACTGTCTGAGTTTGTTGGATCAGTGTGTTGCTCCTGTCAGTATCTGTTGCCATGGAGTGGAGTCTGTTTTCACCCGACTGAACATATTCAATAATCTGCATTTGCTGGATCGTGGAACGTCTGAGCAGTGTTATTTGATTTTTAAACAAACTCAGACTTAAAATTTGACCAGAAAGAGAGAGGCTTCACGTAAATGTATTTTTAGCCCCAAGAAGGATCTTATAACTAATTATTTAAGGATTGTGTGTGGCGTGGCTATTGTTGGAGCAGTGTTAACACAGCATTGATTTTTTTTCACAACATCCTAAACACCAATTGCTGCCAATTGTCTGTGCAGTGTGAACAGGCCTAAAAGCTATATTATTTAGTCAAAAATAAATAGTAAAAAATCTTGTTCAATTAAAAATATATTTTAATATGCTTTAAAATGCATTCCTGTTTTGACAAAGCTAAATTTTAACAGCCAAAACTCTGTAACACATGAACCTTCAGAAAGTCTTTTGTTGACGTTGCTCAAGAAACATTTCTTATAATCAATGTTAAAAATTATTTTGCTGATAATTTAATTTGGTGATATTTATTTCTTGAAGATTATTTGATTAATTTAATCCTTAATTAAAAACACACAAATAAGATTTATCAGAACCCTTTTGTAAATATTTGAATGTCTTTATGATCATTTTGATACATCCTTAAAGAACCCAATAAAGAAGATTAAATTCAATTTTTTTTTCTTTTTTAAATCATCCTATCCAGACACTTTTGATAAGACGCATGACACAAGAAGTGTTTTTGACACTATAAAGCGTTGCCTTCAGTTAATGGGTCATCTCGGTCCAGACACGCTAGGCGCAAAAGTAATGATTACTCAACCAGAGCAGACTTTGTGGATCAATAAACTTATGTTCATGTGTAGCGGTGCAGCCTATAATCGCCTAATAACAACAAGCCAATAAGCCCTTCTTACATGATCCTGATCAATATTTCACAGAAAATAAACCTAATTTACTCCATTATTGATCAAGAACTCTGATAGAATGTCATTAGTATTACATACAAATAATGTATAAATTGTCTTTATTCAATTTTATGTGTTTTTCAAATGCTACTTTCATGGCTTCCTGTTCCTGTCTGGTTCTGGTTTAATTAGTGCTCAAGGACCTCCAATCAATAAGGATTTTTTTCCCCCAATTTGAAGAACGTGTTCCATATGGCGTTGTAAAAGAAGACATGTTTATGTGTGTACAGGTTGCAGAAAAATATGAAAAAGCAAAAGACCTCAGTGACTTCATTTAAAATAAAGACAAGATGGCCTGTTGTTCTGATATTGATACCACAAATAGCAAAAAGTTCATCTTTTAAACAGTATTATTGTTTTGCCAATTTTTCTTGTGTTGGTTTGATTCAAATAAAAGAACTATTTTGCAAAATCTACTTTTATATAGTGTTTGAGAGGTATTCAGGGGGTATTCACAGTTCTTTACTTTTTTTGCTGACGTCTTACGGCCCTATTTCAAAATAAATTAAATGCATTATTTTCCTCAAAGAGGGCTCTGGGGTCAGTTGGGGGTTTAGTGCATTTGCTTAAAGGAATCATCTCAGGCATGGTATTGAGGGTGGAAGGGAGTGCTGGTTATTTACTTCCCCCACCTACAATTCATGCTGGTGCAGAGACTCAAAGCAGCTACCATTAAATTAAAAGTCCAATTCTCTAACCATTAGGACAAATTTTAATTTAGATTCAGACTTATTCTAGGAACAAAAATTATTATCCATCCAGAAAAAGGTCAAATATAAGGGTATTTGCTTCATTACTGTGGTTCATTTGAACAGGTTTGGGCACTGCCATCTAAACCTTGGTGTGCTCTGAACAAGAAGACAGAGGATACTGAAAAACATGCTTTCAAATAAACTGCTCTGTGTTGCATTCATATTATGACCTATTAGAAAGACTAACCTATTAGAATAGATGTGAAAACAGACTACAATAGGAACTAGAGACTAGGAATGAATTACTTTTTAAGTATATTAAAGTAGAAAACTTTAAATATCAAATCAATGCAGCCTTGGTAAGACTTTTAAGTCAAGTCTTACTTATTAAGGTCTTAATGATGCCAAACTATTTACCAATAGTGTACAACAAACATACACAACACTTACCAAGCAAAAAGCTCAACTGATCAAAATTCCAAGCTTTGATCACTTAAAATTGCTAAATTAAGGGAATATAAATTTGTGTGTTTTATGTAGAGTCTTAAACTAGTTTACTAACCTTTACTTAAAGACTTCAGTTCATGTTCATTCAGAGTTTACCAGGGTAGGCACTGGAAGAGAAAGGCTTCATGTGACAAGAAAAGTAAAATCACCAAGCATCCACAGCAGACTGCCAACACTTGGCTAACCTCTGTGTTTGGGAATGTCTGCCCTCAGACGCCCTTTCAAGCCTCTTTGGCTGCCTGTTCTTCCTCAAATATGATCTCTGAACCTTTATGCCTGTTCATAAGATCACAGAAACAGCACTAAATAATACGATATTAGCACATGCTATCCATTTAATGACTTATGAGCAGATTCTTCCTACCTTTTTGGATCTCTAAGCTGTCATTTAGTACCTCAACAGGTGTAGGAGGCAAAGGCTTAACGTTTATACATGTGCTTGTTTCACTAGCTCTTTTCTCCCTCTCTGAAGACGAGACTTCTCTTGACCTTTCCTTCCCTGAGGGTTTCTGGGTCGAGTGTCTGACCGAATCTCTTCGTATAGCTTTCTGAAGTGGCACTACAACTGCATTTATTCTAGCCTCAACTTCTTTTATTTTCCGCTGGTTACCACTTTGTGTCTGCTTCATCTCCTTCCTATTCAGGATACAGACCCTCCTTTTCTGGTTAAGTTCTGGTGTCAGTGAGGCTGAAATAGTTTTGTGTGGATTTTGCACTTGGGACTTCTTTGGCATGCTGTTTGTGATCCTTACATCTGAACTTTGACCTGCTAAAATAAAGCATGTGCACCTTCAGAATGAGCATTGAGAAAAGCATAATGCCTGAACAACATAATAATGTTTAAAATGGTGGAAAAAGCTTTCTTGCTCTGATTAAAAAAAACTGAATGTGGACAGACAAGGGCTGAATTAGGCTAATTCAATTAAATTTATTAGTTTAATAAATGGCAAGCTGGGGCCGGGTCCAACTGTTTCGCAGTCTCGCACGGCTGCAGACAGCTTATTAAGACGTCCTGCACTACACATATTCTCACGCCTTAGCCTTTAGCATCCTTATTCAGATTGATACTAATGGGCCGGTCTCAGCCCGCCATGCAATTACAATAACGAACTGGCTGCCTTTGCACAGGGCGGATGAAGAGGGATGAGCTTTAATAAAATTTCTTCCTTGGCCCCCACATTAACGGTGTTGCTGTTTAAGCCCCTCTAACGAGACAAATCTTGTCAGGCTAATGGCGGTTAATTTGCCAAAGTCCCCCCCATTTCACCCACCTCTTTCCTCAAAGTCTCAGGAATAAAAAATAATTTAATTTAATATGTTCCTTGGAACATAATGTGAGAAAAAGAAGCATATTCTAGTGTCCATTTCTATTCTTATCACAGTTATTCAAGTGTTGCTGCCAGAAACAATGACTTTCAAAAATAATATCTGCAAATGTATGATTCTTAAGCCCTGAACGTATATGAAACAAATGCCGTAAGTAATCCTATTGACCTTGGTCTTTAATGCGAAAGTGCACTCATTTTCGTGAATGTTTT